>NW_026896507.1:0-227183 GCF_033153095.1 Gastrolobium bilobum | reverse complement strand
TCGAGGCCCACAAGCAACACATGGATGATAATGTGTTGGCTTGTTGCATCATCATGCTGGCATCCATGTCGCCTGAACTGCGTAAACAGCACGAGCATATGGATGCCCCCTCTATTATCCTGCATCTCAAGGAGTTGTATGATATTAAAGGCAGACATGAGAGGTATGAGACCTTTAGGGAATTGTTCCTATACAAGATGACTAAAGGCATGTGTTTTAACCGCCATGTACTGAAGATGATAGCGCTCATTGAGAAGCTGGAGGGTCTAGGGTTCACAATGGATGCTGAATTAATTAATGACTTAGTTCTATCATCACTTCCTCCTTCTTTTAGTGAATTCATAATGAATTACAACATGCATGAGATGCTTGTGAGCTTGCCAGAGTTGTTAAGTATGTTAACAACTGCTGAAATGTCTATCAAGAAGGATGAGACACAAGCTTTTCTGATTGGAGGGCCTAAAAGGGCCAAGGGTATGGGCAAGGAGCCTGCAAAAGGCAACTCCCTTAAACCCAAAGGAAAATCCAATAAGAAAAAGGGCAAAGAGAAAGGTAAGAGTGCACCCAAGGACAAAAGCGATGCTGTATGCTTCCATTGTGGCAAGAATGGCCATTGGAAGAGGAATTGTCCAGACTACCTGAAGAATGTGAAGGAGCATGGTGATGCTTCTACCTCAGGTATTTACATGATTGAGATAAATTATTCTTGTGCTAATCCGACTTCATGGGTATTGGATACCAGTTGTGGTTCTTATAATCTGCAATGTGATTGCAGGTGCTTAGGAGCCCTAGAAGATTGGAGAAGAACGAGGTGGACCTCCGCGTTGGTGATGGAGTAAGAGTTGCTGCTCATGCTGGTGGAGATACCGACCTCATTAGCCTACGGGCCTCTTATTGCATTTTAATAATTGTCTTTATGTTTCCGGCATTTCTATAAACATTATTTCTATTTCTTGTTTAGAACAAGATGGTTTTGCTTTAACTATTAAGGACAGTACATTTTCTATCATTTTGAATGATATTATTTTTGGTACTGCTTCTTTAATAAATGGCTTGTATGTTTTGGAAATGGGAACTGAAGTACTCAATGTAGATGTGAAATGACCTAGGATAGATAATCAATTCTATCTTTGGCACTATAGACTAGGGCACATAAATGAAACAAGATTGTCTAGGATGCATAGAGATGGATACCTAGATTCTAAGGATTTGGAATCCTATGGACAAAGTGAATCTTGTCTAGCTGGGAAAATGATTCATCAAAAGCCCAATGGGCTTGAGATTCATAGGGCTAATGAGTTATTAGAACTCATTGACTCTGATGTATGTGGCCCAATGTCTATTGAGGCTAGAGGAGGATACTCCTATTTCATTACCTTTACTGATGAAGTAGAGAAACAGCGTGGCAAGATGATTAAGTCATTGCGATCAGATCATGGTGGTGAATATCTGAGCCATGAGTTTCAGGATTATCTAAGAGAAAATGGAATTCTCTCGCAGTTTACTGCACTTTACACACCACACCAAAATGGTGTCTCTGAAAGGAGAAACAAGACCTTGTTAGACATGGTTAGGTCTATGATGAGTGAGACTGAACTTCCAAAAATGTTTTGGGGATATGCCTTAGACACAGCGGCATACCTTCTAAATAGGGTATCGTCTAAATCTGTTCAGACCACACCATATAAGATATGGGACGGTAAGAGACCCAACCTGAGTTACCTCAGGGTATGGGGATCGCTGGCTTATGTCAAAGCGTTGGCATCAGACAAGCTTAGTGCTGAGAGTACTAAATGTCTATTTGTGGGGTATCCCAAGGTTCTAAGGGATACTGCTTTTACTCCAAGAATGAACACAAGGTGTTTGTGTCCAGGAATGCTAAGTTCCTTGAGAAGGATTTGATCTCTCAAGGAGCCAGTGGGAGTAAGATTGATCTTGAAGAAGTTCAAGAACCACAAGAACAGATTGAGGAACCCGAGTCTGCTCCGCAGGCGACGTTCTCCAATGGAGAAGTAAACACACAACTCTGTAGATGTACGAGGTTCATCCATCCACCTGAGAGGTATGGGTTTGTGATTGAGAATCAGCAAACCGTCGAGGATGATGAACCAAGTAACTACGAAGAGGCAGTCAAGGATGTTGACTCTTCTAGATGGCTCGAAGCCATGGAATCTTAAATGGATTCGATGTATCAAAACAAGGTATGGACCTTGATTCCTAAACCGCAAGGAATAGTTCCTATCGGTAACAAATGGGTCTTTAAAAGAAAGACTGATGCAGACGACAACGTTCAGACCTACAAAGCTAGGTTGGTGGCAAAGGGTATCGTAAAAAACAAGGAGTTGAATATGATGAGACTTTCTCACCGGTTGCCATGATCAAATCTATTAGGATCATGCTTGCAATAGTAGCAGGCATCAAGGAGTTGGAATATTCGTTTTGATAAAATCGTTAATAGTAACGGTTTTATCAAGAACGAGGATGAACCTTGTATTTACAAGAAGGTTAGTGGGAGTAATATCGTCTTCCTAGCACTTTATGTAGATGACATATTGTTGATATGAAATGACATCCCCACATTACAAATAACAAAAGAATGACTTTCAAAAAGCTTCACCATGAAGGATTTGGGAGAAGCGGCCTTTATACTTGGCATTAAGATCTATAGAGATAGATCCAAGAGGCTGCTGGTTTTATCTCAATCCACGTATGTTGACAAAATGTTAAAAAGTTTTAGCATGGAAGGGTCAAAAAGGGATTTTCTTCCTGTCAGCCATGGGGTACATCTTTCAAAGGCTATGTGTCCTAAGTCACAGCCTGAGAAGGATCGCATGAGTGGAATTCCATACGCTTTGGCTATTGGATCTATCATGTATGCCATGATATGTACGAGACCAGATGTTTCGTATGCTTTGAGCATTACGAGCAGATACCAGTCTGACCCTGGAGAGGGTCACTGGACAGCAGTCAAGACCATCCTTAAGTACTTAAGAAGAACTAAGGATGCGTTTCTGGTCTATTGTGGGGTTGATGAGCTTTCAGTGAAAAGGGTTCACTGATGCCAGCTTTCAGAGTGACAAAGATGACTGTAAGTCACAATCAGTGTTCGTGTTCACCTTAAATGGTGGGGCAGTATCTTGGAAGAGTTCCAAACATGAGACAACAGCAGATTCAACGACAGAAGCTGAATACATAGCTGCTTCAGAAGTGGCTAAAGAGGTTGTGTGGATCAAGAAGTTCATATCTGAACTAAGGGTGGTTCCAAGCGTAGATAAGCCCATACAGTTGCTTTACGAAAGCACTGGAGCCATTGCGCAGTCAAAGAAACCTAGGTCTCATCAAAGATCTAAACACGTGCTCCGCAGATATCACCTGATTAGAGAAATCATTGATAGAATGAATGTAAAGATGGATTATGTTCCCAAAGATGATAACCTGGCCGATTCTCTGACAAAGGCTGTTTCTCAGAGAAAACATGATAGTCATTATGAGGCTTTGGGTATACAACTTAGGTCTGATTGGCTCTAGGCCAAGTGGGAGCTTGTTAGTATATGGGTGTCCTAGAGACAATCTTTTGATTAAATAAGGACATTAAATGTAGACCTTTATTGTCGCAAATAAATAATAAGCACTCTTTATCCTGTTTCATATTATGTCTCGATATTATTGTAAATATATATTATGAATAAACTGGATAAACCCCTTGGAATAGAACAGGTATCTCTTGAGTATTTGTGATGAGATCACAATCATGAGGATTCAAGGATACCGCACGTTTATTCCTAATTTGATGTTCCTAGTTTAGAGACACTGAGAATGGGGATCAGTGATCTCGGATAAGACTAGCACGACTTATCTACTTGTATACAGATACAAGTTAAAAACCTCATGTGCTACAAACATGGAGATGTCTTAGCTAAAGTCGTGGGTGGACCTATAAGGGTATAGCTCGCACTGAACAGACCCACAAAGAGACTCTATGAGGAAATCTCACAGAGAGTATCATTAGAGTAGTCTCTTTATATTTGGGTCTGTCTTTCCTTAGACCAGAAGTTATTACCTAGACTGTGTTCTAGAAGGCATGCTTTGACTGTATACCTCGTCTGCTTGAAACATGGAGACTCATAGGTATACTGTTGGGCTTGTCCTGAAAGAGCATAGGGCTAGGGTGATAAGCTAAAGGAATTTGTCAAATCTCTGTGAGAGATTAGGTTATCTGTAAACCGGAGAAATCGGGATGACATTTACAGGGACTCAGGAATCTATGCATAGTAAAAGAGATCATGAGATGATCTGCCTTTAGAGTCAGTAAATTTAAGATTCCCCATTTCGAATAAAGTTTACCCTAAACCGCAAGGTTGATACATTTCCTTACCCTAGGTTAATGGGAAGGTAACCGAGACGAAGGAAAATACATACGGCAACCAAATATGTGTAATAGGATGATCAAGTCATTAATCTAACTAGTTCTGGGGCAACAAAGCATTGCTAGTGCTCTGTGTTGTCATTAGATGGGTTGTGGGCTTATTGGGCCCAAACCCATTTATGTCAGTGGCTATGTTGGACCTAATGGGTCACACGCTAACACTTAATTGTCTAGATGAACTAGCATTAAAGGTATTGGGCCTAATAATGGTCATTAGTCCAAAAAGTAGTTTGGAAGTCCACCTTGAGGGTGAAGGGCGCATGGATCACAATAATGAGCTTGGATAGTCCAGGACACTACTAATTAATTTAATTGTTTAAATTAATTATCAAACATTTAAATTTTGAATTTTGAAATTTGGAATTTGAATTTTGAATTTTGAATTTTGAATTTTGAATTTGAATTTTGAAATTCGAATTTTGAATTTGAAATTTGAATTCGAATTTTCAAATTTGAAATTTGAATGTTTGAAAGTTTGAATTTGAATGTTTGAATATTCGAATTTAAATATTTGAATTCAAATATTTGAATTCAAATTTGAATTGGCTATGAAAAGTTGTTTCATAACAAAAGGATAAGATAAGATCTTGTTAGAACAAATCACTAATATCAAGAGGAGATCTTTTGGACATGATCCAAGAAGATTGGGGCGCTGATTTTGGCTGTTGGTGAGTGTCATTTAGTCATCAAAATCAGCTCCAAAAGATACGGTCTGTTGGGAGAATATTTGAGTGAGTTGATTCAAGTTTGAATGCAACTACTCAAATGTATCTGGACTCTTTTTGGGACTGAATGAGGCGCACAGTATGAGTGATCATGTGATGACCATCAGGTCAGAATCTTGATTAGATAAAGATCTTATCTCATAAGGATTCAATGGAGAGGTTGTTTGGAGTTTTGAATTGCAACAACTCCTCTATCTCCTCATTTGTTGTGCGCCACTTTCATGGGATTTTGAAGTGAAACATCTGATTTCACTTATTTATTCCCTCACTCTCTTGTGCTATATATAAGTGTGTTCCTCCTTAGGGTTTTTTGAGAAAAGACCTAGCCATTCTCTCCTCCTTCCATGCACCACCTTGTGAGGTTTTCTCTCTGAAAATATCACTCTTCTAAACACATTTGCCTAGCCTTCTCTTTCATACATTAAGCACATAGCAAGCCTCATTGTGGTGATCAATTGGTGGTTCTACAAGAAGGAGTTCTTGCATCTAGACGCAGGTGGTGTGGATCAATGTTAGAGGGTTTGAACCCTTCAGACCTGACCTTGATCATCCTGAAGTTTTACGAACAAGGTATAATATACGTCTTAAAGCACGTGTCTTGATGTGCATGTGTGTTCCGCTAGCGAAAAAAATTTGTTTTTCCCTATCACATGCCTCGACCTTCAAGGTCATATTACTTTCAATATGAGGGCAATTAAGCCGAAGAAGGGAGCTAATTGGGTGGTCCGTAAATGGGGTCAAGATCACACATGCCGAAATCAGGGCCTATCACAGGATCATAGACCGTTGGATTCAGATGTCATTTGTGCGGCTATAATGAGTATGTATTCTATTGTGTACTTAATGATTCAGAATAATTGAGAATATGGTAAAGTTGTGTTTTTTTTCTTCAGATATGTTAAAGGAAGATCCATCCACAAAACCAGTTCTGATACAAAAGAGGATACATGGAATATATGGATACAACATAACGTACAGGAAGGCCTGGAAGGAAAAAATGAAGGCCATTGTTAAGTTGTATGGTGACTGGGAGAAATCGTACGGATTCTTGCCCAATTGGTTGACGTATATGACGCAGGTGAATATGGGTTCTGTGTTCAAACTTGATACAAATCAATATTTTGACAAACGTCAGGTTTATACATACAGGGCCATATTTCACGGGTTTTTTTTGGACATTTCACCAAACCATTGAATCATTCAAATACTGCAAACCTATAATTCAAATTGACGGCACTCATCTGTATGAGAAGTACAGAGGAACTCTCTTGATTGCAACATCTCAGGATGGAGATGGATATCTGCTCCCTATTGCCTTTGTTGTTGTTCCTCCAGGTGAGAGGTTGGATGATTGGTCCTGGTTTCTTAACCTTTTACGTTTTCATGTCACACATAGGCAAGGTATTTGTCTAATATCCGATCGTCATCGAAGCATCATAAGGGCGGTGAAAGATCACGCTGGGTGGCAGCCTCCATATGCTTATCATGTATTTTGTCTACGTCACATCGGAAGCAACTTCAATACCCGCTTTAGGAATGTGGAATTGAAGAAAACATTGATGAAATTAGGTAATGTATTAGCAGTTTAATTAGTCACAAATACATTATAAAATCGTAACTAACCATGTGACAATTGTTTTGCAGGTTACACATGTTTAAAGATAAATTTTGACATTTGATACAAGGAATTTATCGACAGCAATCCTGAAGTTGCTTCATGGTTGGATGCGATTCTGAAAGAGCAATGGTGCAGGTCGTATGATGAGGCAGGACTTAGGTTTGGTCATATGACAACCAACCTATTTGAGTGTGTGAATAAGGTACTTCGTGGAGCACGTAATCTGCCGATAACTGCATTGGTCAAGATGACATTCAGTAGACTCGTTGAGTATTTCGTCAAGAGACGTGAAGCCATTGAAAAGGATATCTCACAAGGTTGGATAATTTCAAAGAAGGTTGAGGCAGCTTTGCAAAAAAATGATGAAATGGCCGGCACTTATCGTGTGAGGATATATGATAGTGAGCTGTTATTGTTTGAGGTTGAGGATGCCTACAATCAATCTACACACGAGGTTGGTGACACCATGAGAGTGGACTTAATCAATCGTACATGTCAGTGTGGTAGGTTTACAGCAAGGAGGTATCCCTGTAGTCATGTATTAGTCGTTTGCAAGGCAGCCAAGTTAAACCATTATGATTATGTGGATGATATTTTTAAAATCCCAACCATTGCTAAAGTATATGTTACACACTGATATCCTATTGGCAATGAATTGTTGATTCCATCCGATTTTGGGCCTACTGTAATTCTGGATGCGCGGTTGGTACGTGCAAAAGGAAGACCAAAGTCTTCAAGGATTCAGAATGAGATGGATTGTGTTGAGTCTCAACCGACGAGCAGTCAGAGCAGATGTAAGCATTGCAAGCAAGTTGGACATAACATTCGTACATGTCCATTGAGACTAAGACAAGCATGATTATGTATTGTTTCTGTGTAGTACTTTGTTTTGTAATGACATACTATTTACGTATTATTTTGTTTCCGTGTACCCTAAACCCTATCTTGTATTAGTTATGTATTGTGTTGTTGAAATGTATTGATGAAATGTATTGTTGTGTTGCATAACATACATTGTTGACAGCCGTTATGATTAGCATTCAACTTGTTTCGTATTGTGCAATCCGAATGTATACCATACCCATTTACCCCCTCTCCGAGTCAGTTAAGGTTATCGTATTGTGCAATATCTAGGCTCAGCGTCTGCCCTCCTAGTCTCTGTAACAATGGCCTCCCGGTCATAATCACCAAATATATGATGGTTGTCTCCATCATATAGTACTGCTCCTGTGACACCATCAAAATCGAACCCCAGTAGCTCCGTCCAGATAGGACAGTCATGATGATATCAATCCCACAGACACGGGAAGTCAGCTCGCCATGTGAGTAGACAAGGTTCTGGTAGAAGGCTCTTACCATAACCTCCGAGTATGGGCGCCGCATCTCCGCCAGGACAAGTAAATGTGTCTCCTCAAGAAGCGGCACAATGTCAAAACGCTCCAAGTTGAAGAAGGCCGAACCCAGTGATTTCGGCTCGCAAATCTTTCGGCTCATGAAAAACTTCACGAACCTCTCGTGTGCAAGTATGTCATCCTCAAACAAATATCCGAACGTCAAGTCCGGAGCTTGACTCGAAGCAGCCTGGGGCTGAGAGGATGACGACCCATCGTGACGACTCTAAGGTTCTTCTCTCGGAATGGCTCACTGGCAACTTTGAAACGCTTCTAGAAGTCATTGCGTCACACTATTAAATTGAAAAAAAAAGCCAAAATCAGAAATCAGAAACATACAGGTTAGGGTTAGGGTTAGTAATTTCAAAAACTAATCGATCAAAATCAAATGACATAACCATGTAAACTACAAAAACGCAATAATTTCAAATGAGAGAGGGACAAACATCTTAAAATCAGAACAGGAAACATCCAGAAAGAAATAAAAATTAACCTTTGATGAATTTCTATCGGAAGAAGGCAGAGACTCACACGTGCACGAACTGATGATCACAACCACGAAGAATTTGAGCAAGATTTCGTCCTCAATCGCGCAACCAACACACCTCCAGCAGCTCTACTCGGGTACCCCTTTGTGAGTTTTTCAAATAGGGGCTGCTGGATTATATAAAAACCCTACCGTCGAGATTTACCCAGGTACACCCCTCCCTACCCGGGTAAATAATTCAAGCAAATTCCCAGGTGCGAAGAACAATACCCGGGTAGGCAAAAATAATCAAAAAATACCCGGGTAAGGAGGGGTGTACCCGAGTAGTCTTGGTGGTCAACGGTCAAACATGGGCAGATTGATATTATGTTTTTTAAGGGGTCAAATTTTCAAAATAGTTTATAATGAAGATCAAATTAGTAATTAATTATTAATAAAGGGTTATAAGGGTCAAAAAGCCCGGGTCTTTGTCTTGGCATATTTAACAAATACAACAGTTTTTTTTTTTGGTAAAATCAAATATAACAGCCTTAAATCTATTACAAAGTGTTTCTAAAAATCAACCCACAAACTTGTTTTACAAGTACGGGCATGTGAGTCTTTAGGTTGACCTGTACTTTTAAATATATTTTTCTAATTAATATTTATACATAATTTCATTAATTGAATAAATTCCTTCCATATAAAATGATGTGTGTTTATAATTTATACATGATAACATTGATTGAATAAACTTCTGGGTTCAGATAAATTGCAAATAAAACTTGCACATTCACTGCACATATTCACTGCAATATATGCTTATCCTTCAAAATATGAGGACTACCAAAGGTATACTAGCCAACGTTCATTTTCCATATATAATTTATGATAATATAATTTCTCATGTATACACAAAAAAGCGAATGCAACCCACTAAGGAGAAGAAAGAAAAAACAAGTGGATCACATCTACTATTTTATATGTGCATGAAATAATTTTATCTTGTATAACATGAGAAATTATATTCCCATAATTTATTGCAAATAAAATTTGCATATTCATCGTACATATAACTTATTTTTGATATGCAGCCAACATTTAATTGTATAATAACTCCAGAGAATAAACTTTTATTATAAAATAGTGGGATTATGAAACTACATGGTCATGGAAAGGTAAAAAGAATTTGAAATTACCTAACAACAATTTGCGTTAGATTTTCATCTTTTATTATTTCTATGTATATTTTTAGAATCATATTCCATAAGTACTCAAGTTTTAATATTATGTTATGCGCCTAATATTATATTACTTTATGGTATGTGTTCAATATTATATTATAAGGAAAAGTGTATATCATTTTAAATGATGCAAAGTTATGTTATTTTAAGTGAGAGAAAGAGATAGATAAAGGAGGAGAGAGAGTGGACAAAAAAATATAAAGATGAGTCTCACCTCTTTGTAAGAGTGAAATGACACAAGTTGTGTCATTTTAAAGGACAAATATTTTTTCCTATATTATATTAGAGGAAGGTTATACTAATAACTTTTTTAATTTACAACCTCTTATAACCATATCTTAACACCGTTGATTTTCGTCAATCAACGGTTATGATTTTTGCAAATTAAACTCATTAATAATTATTAATTCAGAATAAATGATAACCGTTCAATTGTCTGGAAGTTCAAGCCAAGTCTTATATTTTCATAAAACAGGCCGATGCAAATCAATATGTTAACTTGTATTAGGTTAAGAGATTGAGTCAGCTCAAAATATTTTACAGAAGCCTAAACCTCTAGTAATATAGTAGTTAACAAAGTTCTATCCTTAAAATTATAACAAAAAATTTAATCCGTAGCTTTCAATAATTTTCAAATTTCGAAGTTTCTTTAAGACTACCTTTTTTCTTAATTCTACAGTAGTTGCACTAGAACATCGCAAAGCATAGACTCGATTGCTGATTCAGATCAAGTTTATTTTCAAATGCATCTGAGGCAATGCCATTACAAGTTTACAACCAAACCATTATAAAAGCATGGTCATTTAGATGGAAGCCACCCATTTTCCTCAACCTCTCAATCTTTTTTAATCTTACAACAAGCTATCATTCTGCATATTTCTTTTTGCTAAAATGGTTAAAAGCAAAATGCATCTTACCACCCTTTTGTATCCTACAATTTGTTTAGACAGTTGAACTAGAGCATAACCATTGTACTCCCATACCATTAGTCTAATAAACAACCTTTTGTATCCTACAATTTGTTTAGAGTTTAGACAGTTGAACTAGAGCATAACTATTGTACTCCCATACCATTAGTCTAATAAACAAGAATATATAGAGAAAGGAAAAGGTGGTAGTTGAATTAAACGATGTGAATTGCGCTAAGTGCTAGCATGTTGCACGCACCTCTTTTGTTGCGCAAGCAGTTGAGCCTAAAATGCTGCATAACTGGTTGCATTACTTCCGAAGATAATTGCCCAATCATTTTAATTTCGAATTTTTTTTATTTAAATTACATTTTTAAATTATTTTTGCCCGTAAACAAGTGATGTGAAGGGACATTCTCTCTTTTTGAATTGAGTACTACTAAGAATATTTCTAAGACCGGTGAATGGAAGATTTAACTTGCCAAAATTTCTACACCCCTTTTTTTTATATTTATTTAACCTTTTAGAAACTGTGTGTTCAGTTGCTAAGTGTCAAGGGTCAACAATGTGGGGGGAGGGAAATAACAGATGAACATTATAAAGACCTTACAAAAATAAAAATAAAATAAAATAAAAATCTAAAACTAAAATTGAACATATAGAAGACAATGATTAATCCATGACCACCACAGCATCAAACGCAAAACCTCCGCCATGCTGATGTACTTACAAATATGATTTTCTTGCTCTCGATACAGAATAAATAAATAAATAATTCAAATAAAATAATATTATTAATTTCCTCGCTCCTGGTTATAATTATAACATAAATACCTGGAATTTTCAAGTGACTTTTCGAAGTACAGTAAACCAAGGATACTTAAATTCATATATTATACCAAATGATGCTCCCAAATGAAGGTGATGCGCTAAAGTTGCTTCCATAGAATTCAAATTTTCATTTGCTCAGACTTGAAAAGTTATGAAACGCCATAGAAAAATCAGGAAATTAGAGTCTTCAACTGCATAGTAAAGAGAAACTAATGACACTAATCTATGACGCCATCATTCCTTCCCAAAATTTCAAGAACAAAAATGAAACTTCCACCGATGCAGACTTCGAAAATAACTTCCTGCTGTAATTTCTACTAAAAAATTTACACATTTGATTTTTTTTTTTTTAATTATTGAAACAAAGGAAATATATCTAACTCCACCTACCGATCTTGGCAAAATTATAGAGGTGAAAACTACAAAAACAAAACTGCAGGAACATGGCAGCGACAATGAACGCTTCAAATAATACCAAATAACTAAGCAGAAGGGCAACCATCTAACTAAACATACATGATAACCAACACCCACTATATCAAGCAGCTGTTCCCCGGCCTGCATATCGACCAAGCCCACGGCCTCTTCCCCTTCCTCGTCCACGGCCTGCAAAAACATCAAACAAAAATTACTATAATGTTAACATAAGTACCATGGAGGAAAATTAAAAAGACAACAAGGAAAACAGTAGATGAATTGAATGAAGTAATTTTCTTCTGTATCTTCCGTAGCCTGATTTAATAGGAAGTACAATGTAATGCAAATAGCATAGCAAAATATAAGAACTAGAGTTAAAAACACAAATCCATTCATTGTTCTAGCACATACACGGTATCAATCAATATTTCATCTGATAATACAATTGTATTTTAGGCATAACAACTCATCTTTATTATCTAGAAATCTAAATTTCATGAACTTGCATGCTTACCACGTGGAGCAGGTGGTGCATCATATTCACCATAGTCATAGTACCCAACTGGCTGGGCACCATAGCCTCGTCCTCTTCCCTGGAAAGCACGACCCCTTGCACGGCCTCGCTCTCTGCCACCATAGCCACGTCCACCATCCCAGCCATCACCATTTTCCATACCCCCATTGTAAATTCCTAAGCATAAAAGATTATATCCTAATAAGCAACTTTTGCATCTTTGAAAAATCCATAATAAGGAGTTCAAAAAACCATTTCTGATCATTCTATAATCTATAGGACAGCCAATTACAGTGAAATAAGTGAAACTAAGTACTTGGCAATACCTCTACCCCTGCCCCTTCCACGACCACGCCCTCTTCCTCGCATCCTTGGTGAGCCTTCTGTATCATATCAAATTATAGTAAACACTCCATAATAAACACACTTATTTCACTTTTTCAAAATATTAAAAGAAAAAAATTTAATTCACCTCCTTCCTCTTCATATTCATTTAAAGGTTTTACTTGATCAACTGGAAGAGGAGGTTGGTATCTGCATGAGGGAAAAAAAAAAAAAAAACTTAAAATACCAACAATGAATATAATTAAAAAGAACTCCAACAGTCAAACGAGGGCCAGGGGGTTGGCTCTGCCCCGCCCCTAAAAGAAAAATCCGAAGTATTATATCCTAGTTTCACCCAAGTATAAACCATACAACTGTTGCTTTAATTTTCCTTTTCGGTCAAGCCAAATAATGCAAACAAACTGAAACACGAAAAAACCTCTTTTTGTCAACACAACAGAGTACATGTACAGAATCATGTATAATATTGATCTTCCAGTAACTTCCAAAGTACTAAAATAATACAGAAGACAACCAGAACTTGTAGATCATGACAAGATCTTAATATTTACAGAATTGAATAATTAATAGAATCCATCAGGAGCCAAAAATTAGAAGAAGAAAAATGTAAAGTGCAAATTTATATCAATAGAAACTGATACACAAAAGTTAATGAAGGTGAAAACTTCCATCAGTCTGCACTAAAGTCATATAGGAATAAGTACAACAGCATGATAGACACGGTATTTAATTCACTCCTTGAAATCAAAGATCTAATATGTTCCCTCGTCCTCTACATGGTATTTGAAAAACCGAGTACAAATTAGGAGTCAAATGCCAAACAAAGAAACATGTCAAGTAAATTTACATGCCCCTCTCCACGTTTAATGAGATTATACAGACCTGACTTGTTTCTAAAATAGCATAAGCAATCCTTAGTTTAGAATTTAACAAGAAAAAAAGGGGATGTAAGTGATAAAATTTAAGACAAGGCCTCCAGTTTTTTAGAATCAAGGAAATTATGTTTGAAAAAAGGGAGGTTCAATGTTAGGTGTCAAACACACTATGTTAGGCCAAAAGTATGATAAATAACGTTGTAAATGATAAAATGCATAGTGTATATTATCAAATGCAAAAGACTTTGGAGTTTTCACGATTGGACATGATTCTAACTTAAAAATATATTGGTTTCAGGTTTAAATTGTCAAATTTGAGCATCGGAGCAATGGGTAAGCTAGAAGAACTTAAAGCGATAAAGGAAGAGCAATGATTTAGTAAAAATCTCTTAAGAGCTGTCTTCCGGCCAATTTTTAGTATCCAAGATGATGGATTTGGATCTCATGTTCTTCATAAAAGTTGTAGATCTCTCTTTTATCTTTCTAACGAGACCAAGATCACATCAATTGGACAAGTATAGCCCAAGTTATGTCCAAAATACGGAATCAGCGTGCAGAGACACATTAACTCGCTAAAAAGAACTCGCTCGAACGAGCAAATAGCGAGCAGTGTCAACTGTCAAGTAACTCACTAAAAAGAACTTGCTACAGCGAGCAGATAGCGAGCAGTTCGAAAAAATAAGGCCCATGGGTCTTTTTCATTAAAAAGGGACATCTAGGGTTATTTTCATTGAATTTTGGTGCGGCTAAGAACGTCTTGGAGAGGCAAAGGAGCAGTTCCAGAGGGGAGGAGGAAGATTGATCAAGAACTCACCTTGGATACCATTTAATCAAGTTTTATCATGAACTCTCTCTACTCTTCTTGTCTTGTTTTTGTTTCTATGACAATGATAGGCTAGTTTCTTTCTTGTAGTTAGGGTTAGATGGAACCAACGTGTTCCTAGCGTTATCTTTTCCTTTCCTATAAACTGATATTTAATTTCATGTTATGCAATTAATTTGCTTTTAATTCCTAGTTCGATTGTGATCTGGCCAATCTTGAATGAACACATGAATCTTGCATGACAATAGGGATGTTAGTGTAGGATTCTGATCTGATTAATTGTCGGGGTTTGTATGATCTAGGGATAGACTTATGAATCCTATGACTTTATGATTCGTTCTTAATGCTTGCTCTAGGGGAGATCACTAAGGGATTAGGGTTTTGAATAGAGTAAATGATTAAATCAACAAGGGATTGGGGTTTAATTAACATAGAAAGAATCGTCAATAACATGAATTGAATGTTAGTTATCGGAAAGGGTAGACTTGTTAGGAAGACGTTGGGAAAATCGAATCCCTAGCTACGTCTTTATATCATTAATTTCAATCCGTTCTTCACTGCATTCTTGAATCCTTGTTCTTGTTTTTGATCTTGTTAGTTAATTGTTAATTTAAATTTCTGTTTTATTAATTTAAATCATATTCTCAAAACCTTTTCAGGTCGATCCAACTTTGATCGTATAGATACATTATTACTTGATAAATCAATTCTCGTGGGAACGATACTTTACTCTTTACTTTATTACTTGTAAGACCAATATACTTGCCGTGATCGCAACATTCAACTTCATGAGTTTTAATAATTTAATGTGTTTTAATAAAAACCTCTTTGTCCTCTCCCATTCCCAATTTGAAAAAAAAATATCAAGCTTGTGTGACAATAAAGTTATTTTCTCCTTATCATCATCCATAACAAGATATAATACAGTATTTACTTCTAAAACAAATTAACACCATGGCAGTTACTATGTATTTAGCACTTATATCTTCATCCGTAACTTGTAGAACTACAACAGAAGGAAGAAAGGCTTACTAACCTATAGTTGTATGAATATAAAAACAAACAAACTCTGCACAAGTGATTTACCAGAAGTGGGGAAGAAACATTTTATTTATGAGCACAATTCATCAAAATCATAAATGATCATGATTTATCAAAGAGATTAACGAAGCCAATCTTAACTAGTGATCTAGTAGCATGTCTCATAAATAAATAAGCCCATTAAAATACAAAGCATCTAACAACTACACTAAAGAGATACAGATGTCACACAAGTTCTTACCCTGTGGAGGATGTATCCAGTTCTTTCTTTGACAAGGTAATTGTGATCATTGAAACATGGCGAGTAGTCTCCAAACTGAGCAAGTAAAACACAAAATAAAAACAATCAATCCCATACACACAGAAATTAAGTATTTAATGGGGTAGCATCAAAGAAACAAAATCCATACGGAAGAAGGCCTTCTTCTAGCGGTTCCCACACGTCAGTTATATCAGTTGATCCGATTAGAGTGTTTTGATGCAGGTCAACAATCCTTCTCTGAAACAAGTAAACAGATCAGTCACGAAAGATAAACAAATGCAGACTACCAACATATTACATAAAGATCTCTATCCTCCAACCTTGATCAGTTCAGCAATCATTACAGTCTTATTTATAGCACGTCCCATTGCTTTAAGAACAATATCGTCAGATCCTTTCTCCTACAAAAAATACATGTAGAGCAAGAAAAAATGTTAAAAAAATGGCAAAATATTAGTTTAACTCTAGATAAATTGATACTTTCATGTATGGAACACACCAAAAATAATAAAATGGCGAAATCCTAGCACCATTTCAGAAATTTAATGTAAAATGATCAAGTAAACAAAGTAAAAATGGAAATATACAGACAAAAAAGGCCAACAAGGAATTACTAAGAATAAGATAATTATGCCAATCATTAAGATAATTTACAGAATATTTTTTTTTTTTCCACTGAGACTGTGAAAGGAGAAGTTATCAAGTATCACAAACAGTGGATTTTGGGGGATAAGTTTGTTGTATCCTTCAAACCAGAGATGAAAATTTTGGGGAGTATATTCAAAAAAAAAAAACTGTTAAAAAATTCATGCTTTAATTTTTCACCCCTATGGTATATTTGGTGTGGGGCTAATATAGGGAGAAGTCATAAGAGAATAAAGTTATAGAAGGGGGAAAATGGAAGTTTGGCATATACAGTAACAGAAAGTAGTAATTTTTCTGGAAAGGAAAACTTCCCCCTATTTATGGAATAACAAGTCAGGGGAAATTTATTGTCCTCTCTCAACCCCCAAGCTATTATCGCTCTGGCCATCACTCTCTTCATTTGCACATGCTAATCATGCTATTCATTCTATCATCTCTCTAAGGACTATGTTCGCTCTCTCATCACTCTCTAACTCATGTGGCTCTCTTGTTGCTTTTTCTCTCTCTCTCTCTCTCTCGCATCAGACATGTGGATTTACCAGAAAATATTCTTCATTGATTTTGCAAAGTGTTTGTTTTATTACTGGTTTTCTTTAATGATTGAATGGCCAAAGTTCAATTTTATATTTCAATTAGCTAGTTTCAGGTGTATTTGACTCAAGCATCAAATTATGATTGTCTAGAATGAGCTTTTCTTAGTATTTGAATTTGATACTTATTTTCAACTAATGAACAAGATATGTATGTGGTAGGCATCAATTCTTCCGGCCACTCCATTATGTGAACTGTGAAGTGTATAAGATTTTATTTGAGAACCAAACACAATTTTTAAAGGGATGAAGCATAAAAAGTTACTCCAAAGTGAAAAAGAAACTCAAATGATCCGTTAATATCTACTTTTATGTTTAAAGGGACACAGATCCAACAAAAATAAGGCCGTTGACGGTCGCTTATAGGGAAATAGAACAAGCGTTTGTAAATGATACAAATCCCTCTGAATTTCGCCCAATTTTTCTATAAGGGTGTGTTTGGTAGAAGATTTTGTTAAGGATAGCTAGGTAAATGGAAGTGGTATTTTTGGATGTCCATATTTGGTATCATGTTTTAAAAAATTTTGCTAGGGAACTGATACAAACCCATGATCCCATGAATATGTAACTGCATCTCCATGTTTTCTGTATTGTTTAGTTGGGTAGTTATTCTCCATATTGTTTAGTTGGGTAGTTACTTTCCATTATGTTTAGTTGGGTAGTTACTTTTCCATTATGTTTTTACTGTTTATGCTTCAGTTGTAATCTTTATTTAAAGACCCATTATGAATAAAAAGAAACCAGAAAATTGCATCATTTAATTTATTTTTCTCTTTTCCTTAAGCTTATCTTTTTTTCTAAAAAGGAACCTATCATTTGGTGCTCTCGTTGCGTTCACTCTCCTCATCCATGGCTGAAGGAACACGCTTCAGAAAACTTGAAGAAACCCAAGAAATCCATGCCACACAAATCAACAAACTTTTCGAAAACTCTACCCAAGCTCTTTCCCAAATCAACCAACTTCGTGAAACATCCACCAAAACTTCCACACAAATTTCCGACCTTACTAAACAATCCAATCAGACCGTTCACCGCCATAATGAGGTTCAGACTACCCTTACCACTTTAATAGGCCGTATTGATCAACTCATGCATATCACCCCAACCACCAATAAACCAACTCCACCTCCGCCGCCGCCACCACCACCACCACCTCCCCATTTCCCACCTGTCCTTCAACCTAGACCCTTCAAACTTGAATTCCCACGCTTTGATGGAACAAATCCTTCCGGCTGGCTCTTCAAAGCTACACAGTTCTTCGACTTTCATCATACTCCACAACAACAAAAACTCCAGATTGCCTCGTTCCACATGGACGGACCAGCCCTTGCTTGGTTCCAGTGAATGCACTCCAACCACCCCTTCCATGACTGGCACGACTTCATTATGGCACTTGAAGTCCGTTTTGGTGATTCTCCCTACGCTGATCACATGGGATCACTTGCAAAACTCCAATAGACGACTACTGTTCAAGCCTACATCACTGCATATGAGTCCTTAGCAAATCGCATTTCCAGCCTCCCATCAGAGTTCCTACTTCACAACTTTATCTCTGGTCTTAAGCCAACAATCCGAAAAGAGGTACAAGCTCTCCAACCAACAACCATCTTTCAAGCCCAGGGTCTCGCCAAACTCCAAGAAGATAAACTCTCTGACCTCTCATTTGTATCCACTTCACCATCAAATCCCCCACCAGGTGTTCGACGATTAACCGCAGAAGAAATGAAAGTCAGACGAGAACAAGGGCTCTGTTTTAATTGCGATGAACACTTCTCCCGTGGCCATAAGTGCAAAAACTCTTCCACTCTTTTACTCCTTAATGATAATCAACCTGACCCAACATCAAATGACCTTCTCCAATCTTGGGCACATCAAGAACCTTGGGGACAAGGTTCATCTTGATGGAGAGGGGAATGATACAAACCCATGATCCCATGAATATGTAACTGCATCTCCATGTTTTCTGTATTGTTTGGTTGGGTAGTTATTCTCCATATTGTTTAGTTGGGTAGTTACTTTCCATTATGTTTTTAATGTTTATGCTTCAGTTGTAATCTTTATTTAAAGACCCATTATGAATGAAAAGATATTAGAAAATTGCATCATTTAATTTATTTTTCTCTTTTCCTTAAACTTATCCGTTTTGCCAAAAAGAAACTTAGCAGGAACTCATTTGCCTAGTATTTGCTTTTTGTGTGTAAAAAACACTATTGAATAATACCACCTACAAGGTGGTATTTGCTGATAGATGGGAAAATCCAAAAAGGATTGCAAGCAAGTAGACCAAAATGACCCTGATGTTTGGGAAAACTACAGTAAACTAAAACCATATTTTCTCATTTTATTTTAGTCAAGGGTTGTTGTGGTAATTTAACCATATTTTCCCACCTATATTTTACCTTCAACCAAACATAGACTAATAAAATTCTATCCAATTTTCTTGGTAAAATTTTGACGAACCAAACAACTTTTTTTTTAATTTTCCTACCAAACTTTATTTCCCACCATATCCCTAGTAATTACATTTCATTGGTAAAAAAAAATTCTCATCTGCCAAACACCCCCTAAGAGTGCATAAGAGATAAATTTCAACGGTTAAAAAATGCATTAAAGGAGATGATAGGAATATAGTGGTGGTAACCTGAAGGAGAGTGGTGGCGTAGGTGATATAATTCCTCATCCTTCCTTGAGTAGTAATTCGTATCTCGTTCTCATTTATAGGACTCTCTGCTTTCGGCTTCTCCACCCTCTGATACCTATCCATCTGAAACAAACCGCAAAAGCAATTCTAAGAAACAAGACATTAATTACGCATGCTGCCGTTAAGAGAAAATCTCAACTTATATCACACACCGTTGTGTTGTGCGTGGGTAAGATGGAAGCGCGAGTCTGGATGGCTGGCTTTGGGGGATATGCTAATGCTACCACTCTCAAACTCACTCACACTTCTCTCCCTTCTTCTCAGTTGGCAGCGTTTGGGGATATGGCTATGTGATTTGAATTTTAGGCCCCGAAAACAAGCAAAGAGAAGCCCTACACGCGTTGCTTGCGCACGCGCTCTATGTGCTAAAGCAGAGGAATAATGCTGATGAATAGGGCTATGAGGTCGCGGTCTTATCGCCGACGAGCCCGCCAAAGCCACCCTTCCTTCCTTACAATCACCCAATGGGCTTTTTTTATGGGCCTGCCCACCCATCATCTTACTATTTTACATTGAGAATAATAGAAAGAAAAATCTACTGATATATTATAGGGTTTTATAATTCTCATGTTGAAGGAGAATTGAAATCTCATGTTGTAGAGATAAAAAATATGTGGGACCCATGTGTTAGAAAAAATTATATGTAGAACCCATGTCAGCATGAAAATCGAATGGTGTGTAAGAAAATTGTAATTCTCATGTTAAATGAGAATTATAAAATCCTACAACAAATTTCAGTTAATAATGATTTTGTATCAAATATATCTATTTTTTCTTCAAATTCTGGATAATTACTATTAAAAAACAATTATTATGATTAGGAATATAAAGAAATATACCCTGAATCTTATTTATCAAAATGTGATTTTTTGTTCAAATAACTATTAAAAAGTTTTCCAAAAAAAAATATGACTATGTAAGCACCTCCTATTTTTTTTATTAAAAGCAAAGCTAGAAATTTTTCTAATTATAATTATAAGTTAATTAAATAGTTAACGAAATTATATTGAAATATTTTTTGAAAAAAAAAAATGACAATTCGTAGCCTGTGAATACCTAGGGCCCGTTTTGGATGGATTTTCTCTCTCCAGAAGTTGCTTTTTTTTTTTTGTTGAAAATAAACACTTTTCATTTTTAGTTCGTTTAGATGTCTGCTTTTAAAAAAAGCATAAGTCACAAAAAAAGTCAAAAACTTACTTTTTTCTGAAACTAAAAATTTTAACTTCTAAAAAAAGCAGAAGTCAAAAGCCAAATATTTTTTTCAAAATCTAAATATTTTTATAAAAATATAAATAGCTTTAACTTTTGTAAAAAAGACTTCTAAAATAAGGAAGAGATAAAAGTTGCTTTTTTGAAAAATGCAAACAAACGGGCACCTATCAAGTTTAGAAGCTTCTTACCCTTCTCTTAATTTTACAGGAGTTGAAGCAGAACATGGCAAAGCCAACTGATTCAGATCAAATTTGTTTTCAAATGCATCTCAAGCAATACCATGACAGACCGTTATAAAACCATGGTCATTTAGATAGAAGCCTCTTACTTTCCTCAACCTCTACATCTTTTGTAGAAAATTAGAATTCAAACATGTTTCCGTTTTTATTTCCTATTAATTAGGATTGATTATGATTGATTAGGATTGATTATGATTGATTAGGATTAATTGTGATTGATTAGAATTGATTGTGATTAGGATTGTGATAGGATTGATTAGTTATCGCTTAGTCATTCTTAGCGATTCTTTCTTGTATAAATACTCACTCATGTAATTTATTCAATATCAATATACAAAAACTTCTTTTCAATATGGTATCAGAGCGGGTTCGTTCCTACCCTAATTCAAATCTGAAATAACCATCCAAACACTTCCATCACCGTCAAACACCTCCTAAACACCACCTTGAATCTGTCCAACACAGAAACCTAGTTTACTGACCTCCGATCAAAAAAGTGAGGTGACCATTCGACTCAGAAGGATCCGACGAGTCGACCGCCGCTGGACCCATCGCCGTCAGCCGCTGCATGCGCCACCACGCGCCGCCTTCCAGACGTTTTTTTTCCGTCGCGACTTGCACAGACCTTCTCGCCGGCTTCTCCCCTTCCTGTTCCAGAGGTCAGATCAAAAGTTTACAAAACTTGATTTTTCATCAACGGTCAACCCTTCTCTTTTTATTCATGGCTTCCTCAAAACACTCTTTTTATTACCACGAGCAACCTCCTAAGGCCACTAGTCATGTGGTCCAGCAAGGTACAACTTTCCATGTTGATAGTCAAAATCATTGGATCCTTGATTCTGGAGCCTCTGATCATATGACAGGTAATCTTGGCTTGTTTTGTTCATACACTCCATATTCTGAACCTTCTCGGGTCAAGATCGCCGATGGCAGTTTTTCCCAGATTGCGGGACACAGAACCATTAAACTTTCTGAGCTGATTACTTTGACATCAGTTCTTTATGTTCCTTCTCTGACTTGTAATCTCATTTCCATTAGCAAGCTCACCTCTGATTTGCATTGCTTTGCTAAATTCTTTCCACATGGTTGTGTTTTTCAGGAACAGGACTCGGAGAGGATGATTGGCAGTGCTAGAGAGGATGGTGGACTTTACTACTTTGAGGAGGATGTGACTCATGAAGCTGTTTTCGTAGAAAAAAACTCTATGTTTCCTTTTGATTCATGTAATGATGTTATGCTGTGGCATCGTAGGCTAGGTCATCCAAATTTTATTTATCTTCAGAAGTTGTTGCCAAACTTATTTATTAATAAAAGTCCAAGTTTGTTTTCTTGTGATATTTGTCAACTTGCCAAGCATACTCGTGCTCATTATCCTTCTAAAGTTCACCATGACTCTTCCCCATTTTCCTTAATTCATAGCGACATATGGGGTCCAGCCCGTGTTAAAAATATTTCAGGTACTCGATGGTTCATTACCTTCATTGATGACCATTCTCGAGTTTGTTGGGTGTATCTTCTAAAGGATAAGTCCGATGCTGCATCCGTGTTTAAAAAATTTCATGCCATGGTTCAAACCCAATTCCAAGTTGCTATACAAATTCTTCGTACAGATAATGGCAAAGAGTATTTTAACTCTATTCTTGGAGAATATCTTTCCCAACATGGCATCCTTCACCAAAGCTCGTGTCCTGACACACCCCAACAAAACGGAGTTGCGGAAAGAAAAAACCGACATCTCCTTGAAGTTGCTCGGGCTCTTATGTTTACCACGAGTGTTCCTAAATATCTTTGGGGAGAGGCAGTTCTCACTGCCTCGTATCTGATAAATCGAATGCCATCTCGCATTCTGAAATTTCAGTCTCCTCTTTCTAGTCTTGTTCGTATCTTCCCTTCCTTCCGAGGTGTCTCCTCCTTACCTCTCAAGTTATTTGGTTGTGTTGTATTTGTCCATATTCCCTCCCATCAACGGTCTAAGCTTGATCCTAAGTCTCTCCAGTGTGTCTTTATTGGTTATTCTCCTACTCAACGTGGCTATAAGTGTTATTCACCCTCTCTTCGTAAGGTCTTTGTCTCTATGGATGTCACTTTTTCTGAGAATGACCCTTTCTTCCCCTTGACTTCTCTTCAGGGGGAGTCTATAGGAGTAGATGAAGATCAGTCATGGGAACCTATTAATGCCACATTATTACCTCTACTTTTGGAAACAGGGGGAGCTACAGAATCCTCACCATCAGGAGCCTCCTCAAAATGGGGACAAGTTTATAGCAGGCGAAAGCCTCCTCAAAGTGTGAATAACCCAGAGCCTCTACACTGCCAGGATTCTGAACCATGTTCTAGTTCCAGCACCCCAATACTTGAGTGTCATGGTGAAAATGATCTACACTTGCCCATTGCTCTCAGAAAAGGTACTCGATCTTGTACTACTCATCCTATTTCTAATCATATTTCATATGGAAAGTTGTCCCTAGGGTTTCGTGCTTTCAATACTATGTTGGATAGTACAAAGATACCGAGAAATATACATGAGGCTCTCAATGATAAAAAATGGAGGGATGCTGTCTTTGAAGAAATGAATGCTTTAGAAAGAAATGGAACTTGGGAGATAGTGACCCTACCCAAAGGAAAAAAGGCAGTAGGATGCAAATGGGTGTTTACAATAAAATTCAATGCAGATAATAGCATCAACAGATACAAGGCAAGATTGGTTGCAAAGGGTTTCACTCAGACTCATGGGATAGATTATCATGAGACTTTTGCTCCGGTTGCTAAAGTCAATACCATCCGAGTTCTCTTATCTCTTGCTGCCAATCTAGATTGGCCTCTGCAACAGTTAGATGTGAAGAATGCATTCCTAAATGGTGACTTACATGAAGAAGTCTATATGGATCCTCCACCTGGTTTTGAAAGGGGAAATGAATCAGTGTGTAAACTAAAAAAGTCTCTATATGGATTGAAACAGTCTCCCAGAGAATGGTTCGACAAATTCACACAAGCAGTCAAAAGAAGAGGCTTCATTCAAGCACAGACTGATCATACTCTCTTCCACAAACACTCTAAGGATGGTAAAATTGCTATTCTTATTGTATATGTAGATGATATAATTCTTACAGGTGATGATATTGAGGAATTGAACACCTTGAAGAAATTTCTAGCAGCTCAATTTGAACCCAAAGACCTTGGCACTCTCAAATATTTCCTTGGTATGGAAGTTGCTAGGAGCAAAACAGGCATCACTCTAACACAAAAGAAATATGTTCTAGATCTTTTGTTGGAAACAGGAATGTTAGGGTGTAAACCTGCTGAGACACCTGTGGAACCTAATACCAAGTTAGGTATTGAAGATGGGAATGAGGTGGATAAAGAACAATATCAGCGATTGGTTGGTAAACTAATCTACTTATCTCATACGCGTCCTGACATTGCCTTTGCGGTGAGTATGATTAGTCAATTCATGCACTCACCCAAGGAGAAGCATCTTAGTGCAGTCTATAGGGTGCTTAGATACCTCAAGAATACTCCAGGAAGAGGATTATTCTTTAAAAAGGGGTATAAAAGGACAATTGAAATCTACACTGATGCAGATTGGGCAGGCTCATCAGTAGACAGAAGATCTACCTCAGGCTATTGCACCTATGTGTGGGGAAATCTTGTTACTTGGAGAAGCAAAAAGCAAACAGTGGTTGCAAGAAGTAGTGCTGAAGCAGAATTTCGAGCTTTAGCTCATGGAGTTTGTGAAGGAATCTGGTTAAGAAGACTTCTTCAAGAGTTGAAGATTTCATATTCCCTACCAATAAAACTATATTGTGACAACAAGGCAGCTGTTAGCATTGCTCAAAATCCTGTGCATCATGATCGAACAAAGCACGTGGAAGTTGATTGTCACTTCATCAAAGAAAAATTAGATGATGGAAGTGTGCATTTGATATATGTTCCAACCAAAGAGCAAACGGCAGATGTCCTTACCAAGGGCCTACACCGTCCAGCATTCGAAGACTTGATTGGCAAGTTGGGAATGATTAATATTTACCTCCCAACTTGAGGGGAAGTGTAGAAAATTAGAATTCAAACATGTTTCCGTTTTTATTTCCTATTGATTAGGATTGATTATGATTGATTAGAATTAATTGTGATTGATTAGAATTGATTGTGATTAGGATTGTGATAGGATTGATTAGTTATCGCTTAGTCATTCTTAGCGAGTCTTTCTTGTATAAATACTCACTCATGTAATTTATTCAATATCAATATACAAAAACTTCTTTTCAATATCTTTAATCTTACAACTCTTCAATCATGCATTACTCTACATATATATTTTTGCTAAAATGGTTAAAAGCAAAATACATCTTACCACCCTTTGCATCGTACAATTTACTAATTTGTTGTCCAAGACAGTTGAACTAGAGTATAACCATTGCACTCCCATACCATTAGTCTAGTAAACAAGAATATAAACAAAATGAAAGACACGGCACTGTGGTTAAAATACATTTATGAATATCACCAACTACACAGTAAATTTCTGTAATCATACATCTAATAACACAAGTAATCAGTCAAAATTTATAAACTAAAACTCAATTTCTGAAAACTAATGAGAAAAATATGCAGATCATCCTCTTCAAGAGCCACAACGCCTGTAAGCATTTCTTCAAACTTCCCCTTTAAACTTGGCTTCATATATATGAGGTTGCTGCAAAACAAAAACAACTATCATTTGAATTTAACTTGACCCACTAAAAATTTCTTATTCAACTCAAATTTTGTACTAACAATGAGATGTCCGCAAAGTACTTTACAGCAAGACACAATGACTTATGAAGTAAGCGCCCATCAGCTAGTAACTCATGATACTAATACATGTAAGCCATTGCCAGTGAAATATGCAATCTCTATTCTAGCATGATTGAGACTTTCTAGTTCTTACTCTCTTACCACCATCTTTTAGTTGGCTCGCTGCCAAAAAGAAAAAGAAAAGCTAAAATTATAAATTATCTGTTAACAAAATTGATACGTGTCTGGTAACAATGAATTCACAAATATGCACCATCAATGAGAAGATATGCACCCAGTGGACTTCAACTGTTGAGGATCGACGCACTTCACTTGAAAGGCTTAGATTCGATTCCCACACCACCTATCAGCTCAAAGTATTCCCCAAGCTCTTCAAGAGCAAATAGCCAATAAGCTAATCAAGTGTTTATTCTATTAAAAAGCGTATTACAATACATCCCATGAGATCTGCTTAAATCACACTCTCATCCCTTGTTTTATAAATTACATTAACATTGACCTCCCCCGTTTCAAATTCTCATCAAATAATGCCCAGTTTATTTTTATTTTTTCCAGACTAAAACTCTCCTTCCAAGACAAGGGAATGTGTAATTTTCATTATAATTTACTCCCGTTAAATTTGCAAATTTGGAAGACAAGGAACAAAAAGAATCAGTTGGGAACTGAAGATGATAAACGCTCACCATGTAGACAGCAGAAATCAATCTGCGTGCAAACCACCTCATGTGCATTGCACGTTGAGCAGCACTTGCTGCTTCCACCATTTCAAACTGCAAATACACAAAACCTGCACTTCTTCTGTATGCAAGATGAATAGATTAAAAAATGCAAAGTATGCACAAGATGAAAATGGAAAAAAGACAAATAAATTAATAAATAAAAGAGAGAAAGAAGGAAGAAATGAGTATTCATGGGTGAGTGGATACACAAGCATAAACTTACTTGTCAACATAAATATGCTTCACGCGCCCATATTTAGAACACTCTTCTTCTACATCCTCTTTGATGTCTAAATCAAAATCTGGTTCTGTCTGCATATTGTAATATTTAATATCAGTACTTCATTAAATGAAACAGCACACCGGGCAGTGGTAATCAATCAGTTAATCCTAACCTCAGTGGTTGGATCAAACATATTCTTCAACAGTAAACACTCGCTGGGGTTTCCAACAGGTTCAGTCACTGGGGTCGGTATAATTTGTATTGGGAGAGCTGGTGCTGGTATTATACCAGGATTACCAACAGGCAAGCTAATAGCCTGCTGAGCAGGAGCTGACCCATTCACAATGGGTACACCAATGCTGCAGTGTATGGAATATGTTAGGATAATGGGCAAATTTACAAATTATAAGAGGAAAATATATCGACAAACCTTGCAGCAATGCCAGAGCGATCCAGCTTCTGCATAAGCAATGCTCTCGATTGGGCATTTAAGGCCTGTATAGGAAAAAGCACAATACATGAGCAAGAAACTCATTGCTAAGAAGAAAATAGACTAAATGATATAGTTATTAAAAATAAATGGAAAGGGGAAGCAAAAGAAACCAGAGCATTTCCTTAACCACCACCACCCTGCCCCAAATAGGAAAAAAATGCAGATTTTAACTGCATAAAAGGTGAAAGCAGAAAAAATTAAAAACTTAAGATTCTGAACCATATCAGAGAAGAGGGAATGCTGGAAGTACCCATCTATAACCTAAGCCAAGTGGGTCCGGAAAAACAAAACATAATTAATAAGACATCCTTATTATTTGTTTTGTTTGACATCATCATTGCCTTCTCAGCATCTATTTACTCAATTAAAAAAATAGCAAAAATGATTGACACTCGATCGAACTAAAACTTCAATAAACCTATCAATCAAATAGTAACAATCTTGTGGTCAATCTGCAAAGTGCAAATATTTAAAGCTAGAATTATTAGTTACTAAAATAATATTGAAATAAACAAAACTTCCTCCCAATCAAGCCTAACAAGCTGAATAAATAACAATCTGATTAAGTACAAGAGAAGATAACAACTGGAAAGCAGGAATTAACAGACAAATGGAAGAGAGAATCATGCTTTCTTTAGATATAAACGAATGGATGAATTACAGAGAATTCTTCTTCAAGGGACTGTTCCTTTCACTCCCTGGGTCACTACCCAGCCCTCAAACGTTACTCTTTTTCTAACTAACTGCATCAGAATACTGACTCCCTTTATATATACCCCCAACTAATTATTTCTAACATGGGGAATATCCTACGAGAATACACTCTCCAAACAGCAAGCTTGTCCCTATGTGTAACACAATCCACCTAAATAAAATTACTGTATAATGAAATATAGATTTCAATGATACATAGTCCTGTGTAAACCAATTTTTAAAGTTTTATACAAGGGTTCACTTACCAATCCACCTTCATCATCATCAAAGTCAGCTGATTTTGCAGTTGTATCTTGGCTTCCCACATGATCTGTTACAGATGAAACCTGCATTTGATAAACAGCATTAATTACAAACAGAAGGATGAGCAAATTGAAAAACAGAACCACACAGGAACACTTCTACCTTGATAATCCTGCCAGCAATTTCCAATTTTCCATTTAAACTCTGAGCAGCCTTGGCATGCTCAAGATGGGAAAACTGTCCAAGAATTAATATATAAGAGAGATAAGTAACAGTACTTTCACTGGAAACAACATTTTTCAAAGTCAAGTGTTAGTGACGAACTTGAATAAACCCAAATCCCTTGCACTGTCCGGTCTCCAGGTCAAGAGGCAGTTGTACAAGATCCACTGGACCAAATGGCTCAAAAATCTAAAGGGAAAAAAAATTGAAAGCCCATAAATGACAAATTGTCAAATCAAGATTCTAATTAGTGAAAGCCTGACAACAGACAAGATGCACTAAACCAGTTTAGAGGGAAACTACAAAGTTGTTCTTAAGGGAAAATATATTTCTATGAAATTATTAGTTGGCTCTCTGCATTCATTATCCTGATGATGGCTGGCAATGACAAAAAAATCACATCAAACATATTAACCAGACAGCAAAAACCAAATACCTCTCTCAACTGACTCTCAGTCATGTTGAAGTGAAGGTTCCCCACATACAGTTTTCTGTCCACAGCTCCATATGGTCCTGCTACACCAGCAGCTCCACTTGTGGTATTAGATTGAACAAGGTTCTTTTCAGCCTCAGAAGGCTTGACCATTACAGGTTGTCCAAGAAGAAGTTGGCCAGAGAGAGCAATTGCCATTGGCACTGACATTGCATCATAAAATTCAATATACCTGCAGCCTCATCAAGAACTTGCATCAAGGTTTTAGAATTACAAAATACAAACAGTTGCAACCAAAACTTACAAAGCATACAGCAAAGAGATGTAGGGAAACAAAAACTCTAGTGCAGACAGCTCAAGCTGAGAGTATCTTTTGATGTATCTGACTCATGTAAAGAAATTGTTAGCCTCACATAATAAAAATACAGAACCAAAGCATATATTTTAACCAAGAGAGAATAAGAGAAGACCATATGAGAAAGGACAGGCCATAGGGAACAACCAAGACAGGGAGGATTAGGTAACTAGAAACTAATCTTCACTTATGTATGTGCATGTGAGCAAATCAAATCCTAAGGGAACCCAACTTCAAGCTGGCCTAGTACTGCAACTCATTGTCTGTCAGACAATTCTAAAAGCCAAACAGCACCAAATCCACATGTATCTCATCTAGACACCCAATGGCCATTCCCCCCAACTCAAAAATAAAGGAGGGGAAAAAAGAGAAAAAGGAATGCAGAAGAAAATTTCCACCCATCAGCCTTATCAAGAAACACCCCATATCCAGTTCAGAGTAACAAGAAATGAAAAGAGTCAACAGCATAAGAAAGAAATTCTCACTGTATGTGTATGGCAAACGTAGAGGAAGAAAATTGGGAAAGGACCAAAAAGAAAACCAGGATTATGTCATCTACCTTGAGTACGCAGCATGAATTGATTAAACATGAGTGCAAGGTATTCCCATCATCCCTCATCATTATCGCATTGCTAGTTCATTTAAGAATACAGTTAAACATGATTCTTGAAAGTTGATATCCTAATACCAGAATCGCACATGCATAGGAAGAATAAATTATTTTAAAAGAAAGTTCATACCCAACTCCTTTAGATCGTCTTGAGTTTCTATCCATGATCAGACGGACATCCCTCACCTGAAAATAAGGAACATTAGAAATTTAGAAGTAAATAGAATTGAGGAATTATCTCGATAGAGGTCACGAAGAGACAAAACAGTCAATCCGAGCATGCAAACAACTACATCCCAAAGGTTCAAAATATTCATATAACCTCTTATTCACTCACCACACATTTACAGAATGTTAAGGCTCAACAATTGAGCACAATAAAGTCACTAAATAAACTACTCGAAACTGAAGCCTGCAAAGAATATTGATTGTTATCACTCTCAATCACGTATTATGCAATACCATACACTAATATATAAAAGTAACTAGGAAGATATACCAAAGGTTCCAAACTTCCAATGGCAACAGAAATCATAGCAGTTGTAAAATAGTAAAACAAGATAGAAATTAACCTAGAAAATCGCACCAAACTGAATGTAAAAATTAAAATCAACTGACCTTGCCAGCTTTTGAGAAGAATTCATAAACATCCCTCTCCATTGCCTTCAAGGGCATCTGTAATCATAACACAGCAAAATGGCAATCATCAGAAGAGGATGACATATACCATAATATATCAAACCTTATTTAGAGTAACAAAAAGGGCCAACCAACCTGGTAGGCAAAAACAGTTCTCTGATCCCTTTCTGGATCTGCCTCAGGCTCCACAGCCTCTTTCTTTTCCCTATATCTCCTGCAATTCAAATTAAAATTCAGCCACAAGAAAATATGTATAGGAAAGTTCATCAAATTTGAACCTGATATTCAGATTGTATAATTTGTAGTGAAAAAGCAAACGTACATTGATAATATAAGAGTCCAAAACAGCACCTAATCTTGAGAGGGATTAATGTCTCAAACTCTTAACTGTAGCCATTATTACAAAGTATATTGTTAATATAAGAGTACAAATGTAGCATTTAATCCTATAATATCCATACACAGGGTCCTACCGCTTAAAAGACAATGTGTCAACCCAGCTAGTTGTGTAACTCAATACTTATCCCTGAACGAGAGAACCAATACTTACACTAGTGATGATATGAAAAAGATCTACATCTACGTCAGGAAATGAAGGCATGTGAAGGCCTCACTCAGATGATACATACAACGAGCAAAAATGAATAAAACTGATCCACAAAAAATATGTCAATCTCTATTTCGGTATACAAAAAAGTTTTTGGGTACTTTCTTAAACCAAATAGAGCTATCAGTTCCCTATCCCACCACCTCCATTTAAAAGAAAAAACAGATTGTGTAAAACATCAAGAGGATGCAACCAACATGGAAAATACGCATGACCTTAAACACACCACCATGGACAACATTAAAAAATAAATAAAAAGGAGTTCTCAAAACGATGCTTGACTAGTAGCCGAGGGACAACAACAGATTGAGTTAGACAACTGAGAAAAACACATCCCGCCAGCAGAAAAGAAAGCATCATAAACAACATCATTAATGAACACTTAATTTTATTTTTTGTTTTTTTTGTCTTTTGCCATACATATGAGCATTTCCTTCACACACGTAACTAATACCATAAAAAAAGATATAACAGAATGTAGAAAATCAGCTGTGTAAACAATCTGCCAGGTCATTTCTAAAGGTATGCTTGTCCAAAATTGTATTAAAGAATTGAATAACCAGGGAGCAATAGGAACCGGGATAAGCCGAGCAAATTTAGAAAGTGACAAAACTCGTTCGCATTAAGTATACGCTTCAAGTCGAATTTAGTTAACACATAGATGATAAATAACACATTTGTTCATTTATCAATCAAATTAACCACTTACCAAAGAACCACATAGCTCAGGTAAATAATACAAATCACTTGTACGACTAATGATTGACCCAAAATTGAACAAAAAAGCAAAAACAGAAGAAGGAAGATTAAGTTGAGGGAAAGTGCATTACCGGCCATCTCTCATTTCGAAATCTCGTTCTCTCTCTCTGTCTCGCTCAGAACGACTCCTGCTCCTCCTGGACCTCTCTATCTCTTCCCTTTCTCTCTCCTTTCTCTCTCTGTCTCTGTCCCTTTCTCTCTTCTCCCTCTCTTTGTCCCTGTCTCTCCTATCCTTCTCTTTGTCTCTGTCTCTGTCTCTGTCCCTGTCTCTATCTCTGTCCCTGCTACTCCTCTCACCTCTTTCCCTGTCTCTGCTACTCCTATGGCGCTCCTTGTCGCGATCATCACGATTCTTATCCTTCTTGGAGCCATTCTCGTCGTCGCCCCTTGACCTCTTGCTCCTCTTGTCTTCGGCGACATCGTCCACCTCATCGCGCTTCCTGTAGCTCCTTTCGCTCTTGTCGCTGCTCTCCTTCTTCTTCCTCGTCGAGTCTCTCTCTTCTTGCTCCTCCACTGTCTTCTCCAAGTAATCGTACTCGTCGAACTCCATTGCTTCTTCTCTAAATTTCAATCTCTGACTCTTAGATTCTGAAATTCTAGGGTTTTCGGGGTTTTCAGTTCAGATAGGAAAGGAACTGGTCTTGTTACTTCGTCCGGTATCTATAATCTATTAGCTTAAATATTGCCCGAAAAAAAAAATAAGTTAAAGAACTGGAAATTGAAATAAATACGTTATTTATAGCCTTACCCTTTATAATTCGGAACCTTTTTTTATCTTTTTAAACATTAAAAAACAATCAAGTGAAAGTTTCCTTCACCTGCTTTTCACTTCAATTTATCTCTTGTCACGAAATTAAAGTTGTTAATAATGGTTTAATTTTCATTGATTATGTTTAAATTTCTAATATATATTTAACAGAAAAATATTTCTGCATTACTGCAGATAAATCATCTGTATTTACTCTCAAAACGATGAATTCTATATTTATACCTCTTCCTAAAGGTGAAAATTAATAAAAAGAACTTAAATATAATTTTTAAATAGAAATATCAATGTAATCTAGATAAACGTAGGAGTATTTAAATGTAATTTGATAAGGTTTGATGTTTCTCATTACCAAATAAAAATATCTTCAACATACATAAAAATATATAAAATTCATAAAAAATCATGTAAAAAAAGAGAAAGAAAATATGAACTCTACATATTTTTATTTATATATAAAAAATGATTTTATATAAATAACATGAAAAAATTAAATCCAATTTGATATTTCTATTAGAAAAATTAAGTGATTATCAAAATCCATTTTAAAAACACTTTTAGTAATTTATTAAATGATTTGTTAAATAAGCTAAACAAACTATAGAATTTTGTGTCAGAAGAAGTTCTGCATAATTAAAAATAAATAAATTTAAAATGGAAATGTATTGACATCTCAAAATAATGTCGTGATGTTATTTATTTACTTCATCTATTTTATTTTGTCACAGTAACTAACTCTTTGGATTTGGTTCTACTTCACGTGAAATAAAATGAAATGAGCTAAAATGACTAATGAATGACCAAAAGACATGTAGCCCTTCAAACATATATTCGCATGTGTCAGACTTTGGGGATGGGTGGAAAGAGAGAAGTAGAATCCAAAAGAAGGAAATGTTAAGATTATAAAAATTACATTATCACATGGTATCTTACTCTCGTTTAAACATAGAAGGGAAACTGTAAATACTAAACAACAATTTTCGTATACAAATTCCATCATAAGGCGGTTCAGACTATAGTTTCCATCACCACACGAATCAGATTCTGTTTTGCGGCCACATAACCGAGATATCAACTGCACGTCCATTCCTTTAACCAAATCTGTTCAAAGAGATTCTCTCCTTTAACCAATTCTGTTCAAAGAGATTCTCTCGCTCGGCCGAGCAACCCTTTCCATTGGAGATATCAACTGTGGCATAGTCATTCCCCCAGAAACAATGATTTCTGCATCAGCATCAACACAAATGTCACACCATTGAATTAAAAAATAAAAAATTATGCAAACATTAGTTTAAGAATTTCCACATCCAGAAAAAGTCATATTACAAAATTCATGAGGTTAAAAGAACATCATATACCAACAATTTTTTCTCCATAAACATTGTCGAACACCACGCACATGCACAAAATATACTTGACAATTAATCAACGAAAAGAGAACCTACCTATGCCTTCTCGAATAGAAAGATTTGGTCTTATAATCTCTTTGGAGTTAACCAAAAATATATCGCCAATATACAGATGGTTTGTAGGGACAAAAACACTACATAGCTCTTCATCTTCATCATCTTTCTGGGATGGACGAAAAAGGATAACATTAAAGGCTAAATATATAAAACAAAACAGAGAAATTAGTAGTTTCCTCAGAAAATAACACAAAATTCATCGGAAAATACACATATAATGAGATTATCACAGAGCTCTTTTCGGATGAAAATGATAAAACTGCAAGCCCCTAATTTTAGACAATAAATTAACTCTGGAAAGATTATGATAAAGCATTATTAACTTCAGGGAGGTACTGAATAATCTTGAGACAGGACACGTGTTACATTTATATGCTGCTTCAAATCACTCACTCTCTCTCACACACACACAAACATATAAATTGTATGCACTTGGGTATTTGTCCGCGTAGGAAGTATGGGGATTAAAGATTAGAACCATATTTTACATAAGTATATTTGCTTCTCTTGAAATGTTACATTAATTGAGATTATTCAACTGTGATCTAATGATGGTGAATTCCTCACACTCCTGATGGATCACATCGCTCTATATGTGATGATACTGATATGTGTCTGTGTTCCAGCACCATAGATATATTGTCAAGTCAAAGCATTATAAACAATACAAACTGATGACGTTTACTGGTTAACAAAATAAAAAATAAAAAACAAAAAAGAGGAACCCTCACATATGTTCAATTGATATAAATATGAGGAGGTTGGTAGATTTATAGAGAGACAGTTCAGGGTACCTGTAGAGTAACAGATGATGTAATAAAGCCAAAAGCATATTCACCGACACGTGGGTGACGAATAATTGCTACTTCTTTAAAGGCAGTGGTATTTTGATCTGTAAAAATAGAAAAATTCATGACAAATTATTGCATCCTTGTCACCAATATTTGAAATGGTCAATCTATCAACTAACAACGATATAGGATAGTCATAATTCACTGATTTGCAAGGCACATAAGCTTAAAAGAAAAAGCTGACGGTTTTAATAATAAGGAAAAACTATTTGAAGTGCATGCCTTCAATTTCAATCCATACAACTAATCCTTTTTACCACACCATATGACGCAACTTGACAAAGCTAATAAAATCTATTAAAAACAGAAATATTTTGTCCCAGCCTTACACTTCAAACACACTACTCTAGACTTGTTTGATGCTATTAGCGCCAGGCATTCTATTTTAATAATCAATAAAGTAAATTCAATACATGTATTCATTTAGTTTAGTTAATTTATATCAATATATTATCAACACTACTGTTAGAGATATATAAAACCATTAAAGTAGTTTCACCTAATAGCTTAAGCTTTTGGGTTGGATTGGTTCTTTACATGGTATCAGAGTCTCAGTGACCAAGAGGTCACGAGTTCAATCCTCGCCACCCCATTCTATAAATAAAAATAATTAAATATTGTGGAGTTTCTTAGCACAGGTAAGCTGAGTCTAATGCATCATCCACCCTTCAAGCCCGATGGGCTTTCGTCTGAGGGAGCGTATTAGAGATATATAAAACCATTAAAGTAGCCTCACCTAACGGCTTAAACTTTTGAGTTGGATTCGTTCTTTACAACTACCAATTTTACTACAACCACCATCACCATACCATCGGTCCATTAACCATTAATATTACAAATCCCTTACCACAATCACAGCCATGACATCACCACTGCCACAACTATCATCATTCAACCCTCCTTAGCTTTACAACTAGAGAATGCCAAAACCGACCTAGATTTGTTATTTCTTATATTACGTGTTCTTTTCCATCTTCATCATATCAATAAAGAGAAATGCAATTTAGTACGAATTGTTTAATACGAAAATTGACGAATTCAAACTGATCAATCAGTTTGTCCCATAACCATACATCAGAGGGAGGGGATGAAAGACAATTTGTATCATAACTCTGACATGTCAATTCCAATCGAATGTCTTTTGTAAACAACTTTTGTACTCGATAGCATTTTCCACGGCTAAAATGTATTGTGACATATTAAATCATCAGTCATAATAGATAATCTTTAAATGCTTAAGCCCTTAGCCATTATCAAATTAATACCAAAAACGTACAATAGCAGTGCATAAATAAAATTGATACAGTATCACATATTCTTTTAACGAGGATTAACATCCTTCAGCAGTACGAAAGATTTCCAATAAAAGTTGTTCATCAGTAAACATATATCCTAAGTGATATTTTCTAGTGAGTTCCTTGTATAATAAATCCAAGGAACATACATGATATAAGTAGTGTAAAGAAGACACCGTCAAAGAAAAGAAAAAGAAAAAAAAAGAGAGGATGTTTTTCATTTTGCCATAAAAAATATTCAAAAAGGAGCTCTTTTCCTATCGTAGCATCACTAGCTACCCAACCTATATGTAGCATAACTGCTCGTCTCTATGCGAATTCAGAACCAATTACCTAAGTGATGATTTTCTTTGGCTAAATTTTAATTCGACTATGCCATTTTGAAGAGCATACCTGGAGATATTGCAGCACTAATCTGCTTGGATGCAGAGTATATATGCCTAACAAGGGGCATTTGCTTTATTATCCATTCTCCAATCCAGAACACAGTGGCACCCATCCATGATGAAACAAAAACACCAATAAGAAATACAAAAGCTAACGTTGTAACAAAACCAAGTCCTGCACCACAAACCAAAATCCTTCAAACTTTTAATACATCACATCCAGAATAAAGAGTAAGAGATCAAGTACCAAGGTCCAGATCACCAGGTTGGGAGATTCAAAAATATAGAAACAAAGAATAAACAAGGGGTTTCCACAACTATATTATGTGTGTGTTGATAGAAATGAAATTTATTAGAGAAAAAACCAGAGAAGTACAAGAAAGTGGAGGATAAGATATCCTGTAAAACAATTAGAATATAATTCAAAAACAATATTCCCAGCTTAGCTGGTAAACTCTGATAAGAAACAATAATGCCTTCCTACTCAATTGATAAAACAATAGAGTAACCTATTATCTTTGTATTTACAAGTTTATGCACTATTTTCATTTACTCTGCTTTTTATAGTTTAAATATACAACATCTAGAACAACGAAAAATTCCCCTCATTTGTAACTTCGCAGGAGGGAAAATACAATCATCGAAGCCTTGTTAATTGAAGACAAAATAAATTACTCACCAAAGATGTCAAAGCCAAGCCTGGAGTATATTGGACTAAAGAAACCATCAACAAACTGAATAAACCACCAAGTGATAAAAAAGGTAACTGCAACCGGAAAAAGAACTACGCTGCAAATTCAAAATTAAATTAATAATCAGGCCAATGATAATGATAACAATTGGTCATCTCGATAAGTAGTTTAGTCCATTACCATCCAGTCATAAATTTCTTGGAGACCCAACTCTGGAGAACAAAGCAGCAAGCCTGAAAACAAATGGACATAATGAGTCAATAGCGAGACAAAAATAGACTATCTCTTGAAACAATATGAAACTCTGCAACCTTTATATCACACCAAACAGATGCGCATTAGGTAATCATCGAGTTCCTGCAAACTTCATCGTTTTGAAGTTCTTATCATAAAAAGAAGATGATTATTTTTGTTTGACGAATGGTTCACAGTCACACTGAATCAGCATTGAATTCCCACATCCACCAGTCATGTGGCCATTTCCTGGAGCACATATAATGAGGACAAGGGGGGAACGGGCTTCAATTATGATCATGTTTCAATTTCTAATGATTTTATCCAATTTTTTCATATGAATTATTTTCACAATTCTATTTAGTTATTTTAGGTGAGGACATTTAAGGACAACAAAGCAAGGAGCAAGCAAAATCACCAACATCCTCGCAGCAAATTAGAGAACGAACTTCATGACCATGAACCAAGTTAGTTTCTTTACAAAGGATATAGTTACTGTGTTGGTCTTACTCAAAGTTGTAATGTCAATGTCATAAGAGGAAATGCAGAGAACATGAACGAATCTTGCACAAAAAATAAATTAAAATCATTATTATTCATCATTCAGGTGATAAGATGATATTTTAAGAAATGTAGTTATCCCTCGTTAATTTCGAATGTAGGCTCTCCTGAATAATATCCGTGACAAGTTCTCAAAGCTAAGATTTGAATGGTTTGTTTCAACCAAGATAGGGGCTTCTTATTATTATTATTATCTTAAATAAAATCTATCACTCGTCAAATGCTGAAAATGCAGATCCAATGTGATTAATTACAAAACATCAGATTTTGGGTACAAGTATCTTTCTAATTTCATTATGATCATAGGCACAATCTTCAACGACCTAAACCAATTATCTCAATCCGTCGTAGCCGGAACAAGAATCTATTTCTTAACCTATAAAATTATATTTCTGAATTTCAGCTACAAGACTCTTTTGACTTAGCGATAATCCACCAAAAAATAAAAATTAATAACACAAGAAGAAAGATCCAACAACTCAGCCCAAATTTGAAGGGTAAAAAAATAAGAGAAAAAATTTAAAAAGAAAAAAAGGTAAAAAAAAAAGAGAGTAATTAAGTGAAATGTATGATATGATATATAGGGAAAAAGAATGAAAAGCGGACCCTGCGAGTAGAGGAATTGGGAGAGGTTGGGGGAGACTTGGCTGGATCTTCGGGATCTTCACAAGAGGCATTGTCAGATTGACTCAGAGGAATTGACGTTGATTCTTTTTCTTCTGCCATCTTCACTCTTCACGCACTTCCGTTTCTGACGATAACAATACCAATCATCGAAGCTTGATTTCGCTTCCTATTCCTATATTATTGTCTTGGATACTAAGCAACACTCACTGGCCTCACCGCTTCAATCGCATCCCCAAGAATCAGAAGAAATGTTAACGTCACCACCACTCACCACTGACGTGGCTATTTCTCTAGGTTTTGTTTTTTTATTTATTTTTTTTTTATTTTTATTTCATTTTCTTGTTGATTTTTTTTTTTTTTTTTTTTTGTAATAATTTTCTTGTTGACTTTACTTTATTATTACATCTCTTTCGATCTTCATCAGGACCGCATGGTATCTAGTATCTACTGAGGGAGTTGTTTATCACAATGTTTTAAAATTGTCTCGGTCATTGATATTGAATCATATGGGTAATTATATAGGTAAGGTTTATTTTTTTTAAATAAATTATCTACATTGAGCTTAAAATAATATCGTTTTGAGATGAAAATCAAGATATTTTTATAATTATAATTTATTTCAGGATTATAATCATCTTTCTTATTATAATTTTTTAATTTTTCAATACAAAACGATGTCGTTCTGAGAGTGAATATAGATAACTTATCTACATTCACTATAGAAACATTAAAGCTTATATGTAAATTTATAATTTATATTAAAAAAAATTAGTTTTTTTCTAAAGTTACTTTAGAAAAATTTATCTAATGTTCATCAAAATGACGTCGTTTTGTGGTGAAAATCATAGTGTGTTTGTAATTTTAATTTATTTCATGGTTATAATAGTCTTTATCATTCTAAATTTTTAATTTTTTCAACCGCAAAACTACGTCGTTTCGGTGAACATTAAATAAATTTTTTCAAAGTAACTTTATAAACTTTTTTCTCTTGAAAAAATTATAAACATACTCAAATTGTTGAAAAAAATAATATAAATTCTAAATATTTTAATATAAAAAATAATAAATTACACATTATTATCCAATAAAGGATTAAATAAACATATAATGCTTGTGATACTGGTATTTCAGGTTTAGTGAACGACATCTCTAATTATAAATCTAATCAAAATTCCATGCATAGTGCATAACTGAGATAATATTAGTATTGTAGGTATGTAACATTTGTAAGTCAATAAGTAACAGATCACTCAAATATGTCAATTATGATTTATTTTTTGTAAACCAGGTCACCAATTTTCACCAAAATCAATCGGGTCACATCGGGTCTAATGCATGGCCGATATATTACTTCACCTGGACCGATTATATGACCGGTTCATCGGTTCCCGAGTCGACCCAGCCGATCCGGTCCAGATTTATTAATGGTTTGTAATATGATTTTTATATTTCTTTTTTATTTAAAAATATTTATTTTATAACCGTTTAATTTTTTATTATATGTTGTAATACATTTTTTTAGCAACAAGTTTTCACATGATAGTATTTTTCAAGGTCATTTTAATGTTAAGAATATTTGTATTATAATGCGATTTTTTATAAATTATTAATTAGAAAACTTAATCCATTTTATTTTTATTAGAGAAATTACAGTCAATTAACTTAAAATAAAAGTTAAAACATTCGGTACTCCTTTTGATTTATGCATCACAGTTCCCTCTTTATTTAAATAAAAAAACATTGGCCTTTTTTATCTATTAGATCAAATTTATTAGCTATTCTCATAATTAAAAAGAAAAGTTGGGTCCACACCAAAAAAAAAAAAAAAAGTTGGGTAAAGAAAAAGTGAAATAATTACAAAAAAAAAAACTCAACCATCTTAATTCTCGTGCTTATTTTTCTTCTTATCAAATCCCTCCTTGGTATTATTATTCAAATCCCTCCTTGCTATTATTATTCATCACATGACACTTTACAATGTCTTCTTCGTTATATATTTTAGAGTAAACATCTTTTTTGGTCCCTGTAAATATCTATAAAATTCTTTTTAGTCTCTGACAATAATAAAAGACCAAATTAGTCCCTAACAGTATGTAAAAAGGGCTACGTTAGTGATGGGAGAGTTGACGTAAGGACTAATGTGGCACTTTTTTCATAATTTTAGGGACCAATTTGGTCCTTTTTTATTGCCAGGGACTAAAAAGAATTTCGTAGATATTGTCAGGGACCAAAAAAGGTGTTTACTCTATATTTTATATACTATCTCTTCGTAACAAAAGCAAACACTTTAAGCATCATCTAGTCTCCCTTCAACGAATTTTCTTTATTTTTTATTTTTCCAATTTCAATTTAAGCCCAGCAAGTTAGGCTCAATCTTAATAACTCACATCTAGAATCTCTTAAAGTGCACCTCGTAATTAGTCATAGAGGCTCATCACAAGAAATTCCCCTTATCCTTGCATTATTGTCCACTGTGCACTGACACTCGGCGCAACATGCCTTGTCTTATAGACAAGGCTTGTCACAGGTGGTACAACTATGGTCTCACTCCTCATTCTCTATCCCACACTTGGGAGTGACCTCTCCTCTTTAAATACTCTCTACTCCTATTGAAAGGACATTATCTCTTATATTTATTTTATGAGTTATTACTCTCCAAACATATTGAGCCATCATAGCCATTTACACACTCCTCATTTTAAGTCATAATATATGGGAAACTCAACAGAGCCTTGGACTATACCATTGCTACTAAGAGTACCCCTAAAAGTGACGTACTTCACCCCTTGAGCGATATACATCTTTGGCTTTACGCATACAAACATCAAATAGTTCATTGGCGTTGTATGTGCGAATATGTAGATTCTTATTCTCATCCAAACGTGGTAATAGCATTATACTCATTCTAATAAATGAGAACCAGAGTTTTCTCGTCTCTGTTTCCAAAACATCATGTACCTCTGCATAAGAATGGGGATCTGAATCCCAAAATGAATAGAGCCATATGTTTTGATTTTTCAATATGCCCACAATGGATTTTCAAATATCTTATATTTCAACTTTCAAGTGGATGATTGAAAACATTCTTGCCCTTGTTTCACATGTGCTTTACTTTTCGGTTGCATCATTAGTGGGATGAGATTCATGAAGCGAAGTCGAAAGAAACCTTAGTGTTCTGCCCTAGGCAGATGTGTCCAATTAGGATTGGATGATTGATCTATGATTCAGGTGTCTTCTCTGGATACCTATGAGTTAGGTATCTTGAGGACAACAGATCACACACTATCTGATGGCCTTAGCCTTGGGGAAAGTGTGTGTGTGTGTACTATCTAGGCTACGTAAATAGGTAAAAAGAGATTAGGTCATACCTGTGGCGTTTAGCTCCTATTTATAATGCTTACTCGTGGGCCTGTGCTGATCATGGGCCTTACTGACCATGGGCCTCATTCTGGTCCATAACAGTTGCCCCCCAGCCCGGTATGCTGAGCCTTTAGGATGCCGGGGTGCCATGTCGAGTAGACAGAGCCTCCAGGATACCGGGGTAAAGGGTGTCGTGCCGAGTTCCTTTCTACCGCAGCAAATCCTCCTTTTGCAGGCAATCATTACAACCCTCCACGTGGCCCTCTCATATCTACGGGACGTGTGCCACTACGCCTGCTCGAGCCGCTGGTATTTATTGCAACTGCCTCAGCGTCCTTTCAATTGTCTTTCCTTACGAAGTTACCCTTTTACCCCTGACCTTTGGTTTTCGCGAGTTTCATCTATTTGATTTGCGCTTCTCATTTTCTTATTTCCTTACTTGCTGCATTACGCTTAGAGACTTCCTTCAACATTTCCTGTATTTCGTTCTAAAAGACTTCCTTCAGTCCATCAGCTTCTCGTCGTTTGCCAACTCTCGCAACCTTCACTTGCATCAGGTATGCGCTTCAACCTATTTTGTTTTTCTCTTGCTTTGATTTTCCTCTTGCTCGAATGTATGTTCGACAGGGACGCATTTTCTGTCTCTGGGTATTCTTGTTTTAGCTATGCATACTTAGGCACACACCCTTTAGAATACTTTGCTTGTTAATGTAATGTTCTTCCTTGGGTACTTGACTGTGGGTTGCCTTGTTCTTCCCTTAATAGCATGAACGGAGGGAACTTGCACGGTAGAGGGACGTCCACTTGTCCTTGTGTTTTTGGCCGTAGTGATGAGATTCTACTGGAGGATGAAGAACAAGCCACATGGGAGGAGGAGAGATACGTCCAGAGCCTCTCCCCTGGCGCGAGGTTTTGGTTGTATGGAATACCTCGGACCCAGGACGAAACGCAAGCTGCCCTACTTAGGAGCTATCGCGGCAGTAGAGGCGGAGGAAGTTCTTCATCTCGTCCTCCCACACGAGGACGCCGTCAACGATCTGGTCGTATCCCGGTTGTTCCATCCCGACGTTCCAACCCAAATCTAGGTAGAGGCTTAGGTTCCGCCAATTCGGCTTCTAACCCGGCTTCAAGCCTCACCCGGGTTCAAGTTCCTGTTCAGTCTGAAACCATTACCCCAGGCGCTAAGAACATAGATCCGTGTTTTAACTGTGTCTATCTTAGCAGCCAATTTATTGAGAGAGGGAACGACTTTATGGCCGATGCGGTGCTAGGAAGTTGCACCCATTATCCCGGCGTTCCAGATCATGCCTCTGCTTCCTTGTCTTCTTCTGATGATCCGTCTGACTCTTCTTATGCTAGTTTGTTTAGCTCAGGTGCGTACACTTTTTGTCACGTACTGTTTCTATTTTTAATCCCCCACTTTTGTTGTTCTAGGTTTTGATGGAGTCCCCTTCTGCAGAAATTGCCCCTGAAATGACCTCGTCAAGTCATGGTCGAGAAGCCGACGCCAGCCCTGCCGAGCAAGGCTCTTTTGCCGTTGATACAACTCTTCGTAAGCAGTTTCCCTGGGTGACCGAGGAGGTGCTTAGCTTCCGGTCATACATGACGACTGAGGAGATATCCGGGCTTCCCATAGGCAACCCAGTGGGATTTGATACTTTCTGCCCTGCCGAAGACGAACCCGTCTGCTCGGGCCGGAATCCCGAAGAACCTCCGTTTTTCTTCTGCTATCGTGACTTAATCACCAAAATTGGTATTCGCTTTCCTTTTTCCGCCTTCAAAATTCAACTACTGAATCACCTTCACTTTTCCCCCACACAAATTCATCCCAATGGTTGGGCTTATATTGTTGCCTTCGAACAATTATGCACTTCGTTGTCTGTATCAAGCACCGTGCCCCTTTTCTTTTATTTTTTTAATATATACACTCCCCGAACCGGGTCCGAACCTGCTGAGCTCAAGGGGTGGACCAGCATCCGGGGTCATGGAGGAAAGAAGCCGGAGTCTAGAAGATTGTTTTCAATATACAATGACTCCTTTAAAGACTTTAAAGGTGCATTTTTTAAAGTCGTTGCCGAGGTCGGTGCTAAGCCGTGGTTTCTCCATGAGAATGGGGAAGGGAAATTCCCCTTGTACTGGTCATATGATCACCATTTGCGGAAGCCGGGAGATTACCGGCTGGGGTTGTCAGCGGAGGAAAAGGCACACGCGAAGGCTTTCCTGGCTCACATCGGGGCTCAAGGGCATCTGAGCGCTGCTTCCTTAGTGGCAAAGTCTACAGCCGACCTTCCCCAAACTAGTATGGATTTATGCGTACATGTTCACATTTTGCATTGTAATTATGTTACTTACTAACCTCGGCTTGCGTTTTCCTGTGTGCAGGTTCCGAAATGAATCCTTCCATGGACAAGGTTCCAGACTACGTTCTGGCCCGGCGAGGGAAGTCTTCCGCTCGGACTCAATCCCATGCCCTGAAACGACCACGGACCACTAGTCCTTCTGCTGGGACGAGTAATGTTCCTCCAGCGACAACCGTCGTCTTCGTGATGGATTTAACCAGTGATGATAGCTGGCTGGATGTTGGGAATTACCAGACATCCGCCCCCGCAGGGTCAACTGGGGTTGCCGGGGTTGTGACATCTATGGAGCATGGTAGTCCGGCTCCCGCACCCCTTCCTGCCGGTCTCAAGAGAGGCGCTCTGTGGGCAACCGGAGTGGCGACAAAATTGCGCGGAGTGACTCGTCCATCGCCGGAATTTTACGGGACCGGCATTTTGTCAAAGGCCCAAGTGAAAGAGCTGGAGATGGCTGAACTGTACACTTACAAAGCGGCCTCTTTGGTGAAACCGTATTCGGTTCTGCTGGAGAAGCATTCCGAGCTTCATGCTGAAAAGGATGCCCTCCAGACCGACAGAGATACCCTCCGAGCTGAGCACGACAAGCTGGTTGAGGATAATAAGAATTTGACAATATCCGTTGCTGCTTCAGCAGCGTCTTTGGAGCAATACCAGGCTGACATGAAGCTTATTTCGGACTCCTTCAGCCTTCAGGCAGATAAAGAGGCCATTATAAACTTTGTCAAAGGAAAACTGTCGTCACTATCCGAATTGGAGAGGAACAACGCTGCTTTGAATCAGCAGGTCCAGAAGCTGGAGACTGATGTCAAGAATTTGCAAGCTGATTATGACAATAGTCAATCCGTGCTGGAGAATGCTGTTGAAACTGCGTTCAACAATGCCGTCAGTCAAATCAAGCACTTCAATCCAGACGCGACCCTGAACACGGACCAGCTGGATTGCTTTGGATATGTTTTGGGTGACATGTTCTTCCCGTCAGCTACGGAGACCGAAACCACCAATGATGCACCTCCCCCCTGGGAATCCGGTGATGGAAGCCGCCGCACAGCAATTCGAGCAAGAAATGAGAGAAATTTTTCCCCATATCTCGGATCAACCTTGAAGACCCGGAATGCCGGGGTATTTTGTAATCTTGATTTTAGAATTGACATTTACGAATTTTAGGCCGCATGTTGGTCACTGTTTTTTTTTGCTCTTAATGATATTTGGTAAATTCGGACATACTGTTTTGGCATATCTCTACTCCGTATATATCGTTTTCTTCGTTCACCTTTGATCCCTCCTAGAGAAAACGAGTTCAAATACCTCGTCCCGAGCTGCAGGGCTAGAACAATAACCTGCGCTTGAGGCAAGGCGGGTTCAAATACCTCGAGTTTGTTACCGCGGCTAGAACGCTCAATTCCACCCTTTGGGTGTGACGGTTTCAAATCCGACAGATTTTCTCACGAGGCTAGAACACTCTATCCTGCCTTTAGGCTGGACGGGTTCAAATACCTCGAGTCTATTTCCGTGGCTAGAACACTCAATTCCACCCTTTGGGTGAGACAAGTTCAAATTCGACAGATTTTCTTACGGGGCTAGAACACTCTATCCTACCTTTGGGCTGGACGGGTTCAAATACCTCGTGTCTATTTTCGTGGCTAGAACACTCAATTCCACCCTTTGGGTGAGACGGGTTCAAATCCGACAAATTTTCTTACGGGGCTAGAACACTATATCCTGCCTTTGGGCTGGACGGGTTCAAATACCTCGTGTCTATTTCCGTGGCTAGAACACTCAATCCCACCCTTTGGGCAAGACGGGTTCAATTCCTCCGGATTGCCTTACGGGGCTAGAGCGCTCAATCCCGCCCGTTGGGCTGGACGGGTTCAAATACCTCCGGATTGCCTTACAGGACTAGAACGCTCAATCCCGCCCGTTGGGCTGGATGAGTTCAAATACCTCCGGATTGCCTTACGGGGCTAGAACGCTCTATCCCGCCCATTGGGCTGGACGGGTTCAAATACCCCGGATTCCCTTGCAAGGCTAGAACTCTTAACCTTGTCGATTTGGCAGGTTAGGTTCAAATACCTCGGATTTATCTTTTATGGCAGAAACACTTCAGTTCTGCTGCTTCATAATGTATTCTCAATTGTAAGAGGAAACAAAAGTTGTTCAAATTTATTCATAATTCAAATTGTGTAATACAATAAAAGAAACGATGAAAGAAAGGCATTGAGGTTTCCGTCAACTGTAATACTTTTTTAGCTTATCTGCGTTCCATGTTCTTGCCAGGCGTTTCCCTTGCAGGGTTTCCAAAACGTAGGCTCCTCTTGAAAGTTTTTCTTTTATTCTGAACGGGCCTTCCCATCTTGGAGCCAACTTCCCATCAGCTGTGTTTCGTCCTCCGACATCTGCTCTTCGGAGCACCAAGTCCTTTGTCTCAAACATCCTGGGCTTCACCTTCTTATTGAACCTACTAGCCATGAGCTGCTTGGCGCTGACATTTCTGCAGTGCGCCATGACCCGACCTTCGTCTATCAGATCCAGTTCTACGGCTATTTTGCTGCTGTTCACTTCTTCTGCTTGCGACAAGGCTTGAACCCTTATCCAAGATGGTTCTCCCAATTCTACCGGGATCATAGCCTCGCACCCGTGCGTTAGCCTGAATGGGGATTCCCCAATAGAAGTCTGGGTTGTGGTTCTGTACCCCCACAAGACATAATATAACTCCTCAACCCACCTTCCTTTGGCGGATTGCTCTATACGCCTTCGAAGACCTTCCACGATGACTTTGTTTGCAGTCTCTGCTTGGCCATTTGTTTGAGGGTGTTCAACCGAGGCAAAGCGATGCCGGATGTGGAAATTCTCCATCAGGTTTTGAAACCCTTTACTTGCAAATTGAGTCCCGTTATCGGTTACCATTTCTGCCGGAATCCCAAACTGACATATTATGTTCCTCTCCAGAAACCGCTGAATCCGGCCCGAAGTGATGGTCGCGACTGGTTCCGCTTCAATCCACTTAGTGAAATAGTCAACTGCCGCCACTAACCATTTAAGCTGGCCTTCAGCTGCTGCGAATGGATCCAAGAGATCCATTCCCCATTTGTAGAACGGCCAGGGAGCCGTGATTATACTCAACTCCTCAGGGGGAGCCAACAAGTTCCTGTCGTGCTTCTGACACTGATCGCACTTCTGTACGTGGTCCTTCGCATCGTAGACCATGGACGGCCAAAAGTATCCAGCTCGAAGAGCCTTCCAGGCTAACGCCTTTCCCCCAACATGTTGCCCATTAATTCCGTCTTGGATCTATGCTAGAACATACTGGGCCCTATCCGAGTTCAAACATTTTAACAGAGAGGTGAAAATACCTTTCTTATAAAGTTGTCCCTCTATTATAGTGTATGATGCTGCATCTCGGATTAGCTTCTTGGCCTCTGCTCTGTCGACAGGCAACGTTCCATTTTCGACGTACTCAATAATGGGAGTACGCCAATCATTCACCTGGGAAATCTGCATGATGCATGTTGGTTCTAGGATACTTTGCTCAATCACGGTCCTTTGGTTTCCCCATCCCTTGGTGCTCGCCAGCTTGGACAATATGTCCGCTCTGCTGTTCTCACTTCTTGGAATGTGACTAACCTCTGCCTTTTCGAAGTCTGCCATTATTCGTCTTGCATGCTCAAGATACTTGGCCAGTAGGGGTCCTTTGACCTGGTAACTTCCTTCAATTTGTGAAGTGACCAACTGAGAATCACTGTAAACCTTCACTTTTCGAGCTCTGAGCTCTTGTGCCTGCAACAGTCCAGCTATGAGGGCCTCATACTCAGCCTGGTTGTTGGAAGTTTCGAAGTCCATTTGCATAGAGTACTCAATTGCAACGCCGTCAGGGTTTTCAATAATTACCCCGGCTCCGCTCCCCTTTGCATTAGAAGACCCATCAACATACACATTCCATATATCCAGGCTAGCAGGATCCGTCGTTTGGATTGAAGTGAGCTCGCGAACGAAGTCGGCCAATGCCTGAGACTTGATCGTTTTACGGCTCTCGAAAGTTATGTCAAATTCCGATAATTCCACCGCCCAACTCATCATCCTTCCCGCCAAATCCGGTTTATGGAGTATTTGCCGGATTGGCAGGTCGGATCGCACCAGGATCCTATGTCCTTGAAAATACGCTCGGAGCCTCCTTGCCGAGATTAGGAGAGCAAAAGCCACATTCTCCAGCCGTTGATATCGAAGTTCGGCTCCTTGCAAGTGCCGACTCACGAAGTATATCGGTTGTTGGCCCTCTGCATTCTCCTGCACCAGAACCGAACTCACTGCCACATCTCCAACGGATAAGTACAAAATTAAAGTTTCCGACTCCCTTGGCTTTGCGAGCACCGAAGGAGAAGAAAGTTGCCTCTTGATCTCCTGGAACGCAGCTTCACACTCCGAGGTCCAACCGTACTGAGCTTCTTTCCTCAGCAGCTTAAAGAAGGGCAGGGTTGTCTCCGCCGACCGGGGTAGGAACCTTGTCAAGGAGGCCAACCTTCTTGCTAACTGTTGTATCTCTTTCTTACTTGTAGGCGCCGCCATACTTAGAATGGCCCCACACTTATCAGGATTCGCTTCTATCCCTCTATGTGTGAGCATAAAGCCAAGGAACTTCCCTGCGAAAACCCCAAAAAGGCACACTTTGCCGGGTTTAACCTGATACGATGTTGCCTGAGCTTATCAAAGGTCTGCGTTAAGTCACGAACGTGTACTGGCATATCAACCGACTTCACTATCATGTCATCAATGTATACCTCGACATTCCTGCCCAGTTGATCAAAGAATACTTGGTTCATCATTCGTTGATATGTGGCTCCCGAATTTTTCAGCCCAAAGGGCATCACATTATAACAGTAATTTGCCTTTTCTGCGATGAAAGCCGTTTTCTCCTGATCCTCAAGGTGCAGTGGAATTTGGTTATATCCCGAATAAGCGTCCATGAAGGATAGCATTCGGAACCCGGAGGAACTGTCAACCAATTGGTCGATGTTAGGCATTGGGTATGCATCCTTAGGGCACACCTTATTTAGGTCAGTGTAATCTGTGCATACCCTCCACTTTCCATTTGGCTTCTTCACCATGACTACATTGGACAACCAGGTTGTGTACTGTATTTCCCTGATGAATCCGGCCTCTAGTAGTTCTTTCACGTGATCCTCCAGCACCTGTCGGCGCTCTAAGCTTAACTTCCTCTTCTTCTGTGCAACTGGTTTTGAGCCGGGATAAATAGCTAACCTGTGACAGCAAAATTCTGGATCCACGCCTGGAATATCTGAAGATTTCCAAGCAAAGTGTCATTATAACTCCTCAAACAGGAGGCCTGCTGGGCTTTTTCCTCATCCGTCAGCCCATTCCCTATCTTTGTTGTTTGTCCTGGTGCTCCCACAGTTACCTCCTCTAGCTCTCCGTCAGGTTCCGGCCTTGGCATCTTAGTTTCATCCCTCATATCCAATTCCACCATATTAACCGAGCTCCGCTTCGAAGATTGGTAACCACTCTGCTTAATCATAGCTACATCTTCGGGATTTCGGTCCACCACACGTACAGATCTGAAGTAGCAATCTCGAGACTCCTTCTGGTCCCCAGCTATGGTAAGCACCATACCCTGTTTACCAATCATTTTTAACTTTTGATGCTTGGTTGAGACTAGCATGTCCCAAGCATGAATTGTAGGTCTTCCCAAAATCACATTGTATTCGGGTGGGAGGTCGGCTACAATGAACCTCACCCTTTCGGATTTGTATGCCTTTTTAGTCCCCAATGTTAATCGGAGATCAATATATCCTTTAGGAGTAGTGTTGTGGCCATTAAACGCGATTAAAGCCGTGTTGCAAGTCTTCAAATCTTCTTCGTCCAAATTCATCTTCTTAAATGCGTGCCATAAAATTATATCGGCACAACTTCCATTGTCCAGAAAAAACTTCCTAACTCTGCAATTGACCAGTGTTCCTATAATCACCAACCCATCAACATGTCCTGGCACTACATCCTCGAGCTCCTTCTTTGTGAAGTATAACAGTGGCTGCTCTGGTTCCTCTTCCTGTTTAAACTTGGGGCGCTCTCGAATGGAAAGCACCTCACGCAAATATTTACGTCGGGCATTCATTGTGTCGCCACCACCACCAAAAGCTCCACTGATCACGTTGCACTCGAACTCCGGCTCTTGGAATTCGTCATCTTCTTTAGCCGGCTTCTTACCTCGTCCTTCCTCCTTAAACTTCTTATCCTTGGGTGGGCTTTCGAGCCGCCCCCCTCTCCTCTTCCTGTTTCTCCATCCCTGCGTAAGGATCAAATACTGCCGCAACTTCCCCTCTCTAATGTACTTCTCAATTGCATCTCTAAGGTCCCAACATTCATCTGTTGTATGACCCGGCCCATCGTGAAATGCGCAGTACCGTTCCGGTCTAAACCTGCCTGGTTCTGTAGAGGCCGAGGTCGCTCGACTTTCTTCATGTCGGTGGACGCACCTCGCGCCATATTTGTGACCGAGAAGAGTTCAGGGGGGCATATTTATCAAACCTTCCATTGGCCTGCTGCCTATCTTCCTGCCGTTTTCCTCGAAGGTCATTCATTCGTCGGCTCCCAAACTTGTCCCCCTGACCAGGTTGTTGCTTTTGGTCCACATTTTCCCACTCCATCTGCTCGAGCTCCAGGTATTTTTTGGAGCGCGTGTTGAACTCCACTAAGGTCCGAGGTGGATCCTTACATACTGACTTAGCTAACCGGGATGTTCCGTGCAACCCGGCTATCACCAGATGTAAGTGAACGTTTTCTGGCAATCCGGGTACTTGAAGCGCGGCCAACTTGAACCGATATAGGTACTTCTGTAGTGTCTCCCCTGGTTGCTGCTTAATTTTCCCCAACGCGAATTCCGACTTCGGCTGCTTCTTACTGGTGGCGAAGTTCAGCAAGAACCGCCCACCAAACTCCTCAAAGGATTTGATGGATCCCGCTGGTAATGACGAGAACCACGCCTGGGCTGCCCCGGTTAATGTAGTTGCAAAAAGCCTTGTGATCAGGGGTTCCTCTATCCCTTTGATGTACATAGTTGTATCAAAGGCATCCAAGTGTACCTGCGGATCCTGTGTTCCTTCATATTTGATCAACTCAGATAAATTCAAATTTTCTGGGTATGGAGCTTCTACAATCTCATCCGTGAAGGGACTGTCATTGTACTTCCCCCTGTTGTATTTTCTTTGGTATACCTCGGTTACGTCATCTGGAGCCCGGGTGATGGGCCCCTGACGGTGGATCTCGGCAGGGCGCTGCGGGTCTGGTACATTCCGGGGTTGCTGATTGTTTGCAGCGTTTCCATGGCCCGGAGGGTGCCGTGGTTGTTGGCGTGAACCCGGGTGCACCAGGGTTTGCGGGAAGAACCCGGGTCCGGCATTAGCCCTTGCAGGACGATGGGTGCGTTCCTGAGTGTCCTGCTGGGGGTTCGCAATTTGCAGATCTGTCACCACCTGCGCGATGGCCCGCTCGAGGTCTGGATTTGTTGCGCGCCACAGCTAATCCTCCAAATCTCGGATCTGCCTTGCATCCGCTTTCCGTTGCAGCTCATTACGCTGTTCCAATTCCTCCATCCTTCGAAGTACGGCTGCCATAGCTAAGCTCGTCACCCATGGATCCGGGGCTTCTGCAGTTGGGTCTTCAATTGGCTGTAACCCTGGGAGATATGGGGCATTTGGGTTGACCACAGGAGTTGATGTTGAATCTGAATGCACGTCACTAACGTGCACCGTATCTAGATCTGGAATCTGCGGCATCTGCTCCCTTGATTCCACGGGATCTTCCTTAACAGAAGGAGGAACTTGGAAGTTTGATGCGGAGGGTTGACGAAGGCCACTCCTTGTTGTTCTCACCATCGATTTGGTTGACTTTCACGATGTTTGCCGTGTAAAAGTTTCCCACAGACGGCGCCAATGTTCTGCCCTAGGCAGATGTGTCCAATTAGGATTGGATGATTGATCTATGATTCAGGTGTCTTCTCTGAATACCTATGAGTTAGGTATCTTAAGGACAGCAGATCACACACTATCTGATGGCCTTAGCCTTGGGGAAAGTGTGTATGTGTGTACTATCTAGGCTGCGTAAATAGGTAAAAAGAGATTAGGCCATACCCGTGGCGTTTAGCTCCTACTTATAATGCTTACCCGTGGGCCTGTGCTGATCATGGGCCTTACTGACCATGGGCCTCATTCTGGTCCATAACACTTAGTTTATGAGTTCATGTTCGAAGCGTACAAAAAATTAAAATGTTGAGTTCATGTTCTTACTATTTAAGGGTTATTACCACCAGTTGTTGAGCTCAATGGAAAATCTAGTCCAACTATACAAACAGAAAGAGGATTTCAGTAGTTGAAATCTCTTATCGGTTGGTCTCGTGAAATCTCTCACCGGTCGGTGTGGTAGATGATTTACTGATGATACGACTACTGAACTTTAAGACTCCCGATTTAACTTCATGCTAGAACAGAAATTCACTTAGCTTCTCGAAATGAATCATCCATACGCATTTTTTTGAGTGTGCTAATTGGTATTGGAACTAATGAAGGAAGATTTTCGATCTGCAATCAGTCTTTCATGGACGTCAAGAAGAACTTTGATTGATCGATGAGACATAAATCCATTTTGTGCTATTGCATGTGCTGAAGAGAAAGCATGTCTTTGGATTTTGAATCCACATTTTGCTGTAATTGAAGAAAATGAATAGGTGGCACACTTGGTCAGGCCCTTCTGAAACGTGCATGACCTATTCCTGACATGTCAAGGAGAGAAATAACCTCTCTGAACCTGTTTACAATAACATATGCAGTAGCTTCGAATTTATACTCATTTTCAACCCAAAACAAAAATACAGTCACTCACGCTCAGCTTACTTTGCTCATCTGCTTGCCGCTGCTTAATTTTAAGATCATATTCTCTCTGCCTCGCCGATGAAGCTTGACCAATAGCCAATTTCATCTCTTCAGCATAAGTTAAGGTTGGCGGCAAGGCCGATGCATTCGGTGATTCCGTTACCGTTACTCGAAAAAAAAGTAAGATCATTGTCATCTCTGACAACAACCTAAAAAAGGATGGGCTTTAATAGGTCGAATATTTATCCAGCACAAGTGAGAAGATGATTAGGTCTCATCAAGAAATAAAAAATGATTGGGTAAAATGAAACTATACAGGCCCAGTGGTTATCCTGAGCATAGCCTTTGCTATGGTGGAGCTCTCTGACATTCCCCAATTCCTAAGACGAAAATGACAAATGAGATAAGGAGCTCGTCCAATTTATCGGCGAAGTCATTGCTATCCGCTGGAATAATTTTTCAGCACAGGGGTTTGAAGTAGTACATCGTTGGTGTTGTCATCGCCATCGTTAAAGACTCATTGGCTTGTTGGTTATTTTTTCGTTCAAAAATCATGTTCATAAGCTTCTCAATGGTATGAAAGCCAGCAAAAGCCACATGCTGCACTGCAGAATCATTGTTTCCCGCAAAGCCCCTATACCCAATTATATTGCAAAAGAAGAAAATGAAATAAAAAAAGAGCAGAATATTAGAGTTTCTGAAGTTGTTCACCGATACCAGATATAATAACTCTAATTACATGACTTTTAAATTAGAGAGTTATGATGAGGATCTTATGGTCATAAATGAAATGAGATTGAAATTCTAAGAATTTTGATACCTATATTGAGGGCATTTTACACAGGAGAATTTTTATCTGTTAATTTTTACTGCTGACGCAGTAACAGTCAGTAGAATAGCTTCAAGTGAGCAAATTATAGTTAGAGAGCTAATCTAACGATATAAACATCATGAATGAGGTTAGGATATGATTTGATGAAGATTGATACCCATATTGGGATATTTTTGAAAAGTCACTTCTACCGGGTATTTTATACTGCTGTAGCAGCAGCCGGTAGAATCCCAGAACGAGAAAAAGATGAGAAAATTGAAATAAAGACCAATATATGCCTAACAATTCATAATTAGACCAAAAATATTAAAGTTAAGAAAATTATGAAATCTGGGTACAGTTAGGAACACCGGTAAAGCATAAAGTGAAATTAAATTGCGATAAGTGGATATGTGATCTACTAATCAAATTTTTAAGTTATGAACATGATAATTAGACAAAATTAATGTTAAGTACTTAAAGTTAGAGCCTTGGGGGTTTTCGAGTAAAAATTTGACGATGGTTCAGATAAAAACTACACCGGATCTCACTAAAGGACAAATGCCACTAAAGTGACATGGCACCCCTAATTAGGGCACCCTTCCCCTTCCCCTTCATTATGAATCAGCCCCCCTTCTCACTTCTCTCTCTAAAATTCAAACTTCAAATTTTGCTCTCACTTCTCTCTAAAATTTCACCTCCAAAACCTCCCCAAATCACCAAATCTCCTTCACCAAACTTGCTCCCATCACCCTCCTCTTCACAACCATACCATTTTCATGGTGTAAAGCAAAATTTCGTGGTCAATATCCTCATGAACAGCCACGGTTTTGAAGGTTCAAGGAGCTATGGAGTTGTGTTCTTGAGTTCTCTTGAAGAATATCACTTGTGTGTTTGATTCTCTTGAATTTTTGTGTAAGTTTCCTAAACTTTTCTTGAAAAATCTCATCTTTCTCTCTTGTGTTCATGACCTCTAACTCTTGAGCATTTTTTTGAATGTGTGTTCTTGTTTAAAGGAGCATTCTTGTTGGTAAAAAGTGGAGCTTGGAGCTAAATGTGTAAACTTGAAGATGTAAGCTTTCCTTTGGGAAAAGATGACCCAAAAATCCTTTCCTCCTCCCTTTTAATCCTTGGTTTTGTCTTGTGTTTGGGGAAAATATTGTTTAAAAATTTTAAAGAAAGAGTTTTGATGATTGTTCTTGAGGGTGTGTGAGTTTTGGACCAAGAAATGGTTGATTTGATGTATAAAGGTACAACCTTTGGATCTTGTATGGATTTCAAGGAAAAGGATGAATAACTAATTACCCTTATGACCCTTGATCCATACCCGGGTAAATAATTCAACCATTTTCCCAGATTCAAGAACTCTACCCGGGTACACTCCTACATACTCGGGTAGATAAAAAATTTTCAAAAATTACCCGGGTAGGTAATGGTGTACCCGGGTAGGCTTCGTGGTCAATGGTCAAACAGGGGCAGATTGGTGTTATGTTTGTTGGGGAGGGTAAATTTTCGAAATAGTTTTGAATGAAGGGCAATTTGGTAATTAATTATTAATTAAGGGTCATAAGGGTCAAAAAGCCTGATTCTGACCTCTTGAGTATAAGGTGGATTGTGTTAAAAATAAGTTAATCATGGATTAGTGGATTAATTAAGTGTTGGGACTAATTAACTAAAGAAAGGACAAAGAAACAAGCTTAAAAACCTTAATTTACACCATAACTTTGGAGGGTGATATCTCCCTCATCGCTTGGTCAAATGAAGCTCATGATACCTCATTTTCAATCTGGAGATGTCATCTATATTTCCAAAAGTGAATTTGAGTCCAGACTGCCCAAACTCGCGTCGTGCAGGGACAATTCAAAAGGTCCAACTTCTAAAATTCATATCTCTCTTATTACGTACTCAAATTAAGCTTATGATATCTCGAATTAAATCCCTAGGTGTCCACTATAACATATTAAAATTTGAAATAAATCAGACTTCTGAAACTCTCACAGGGACGAAAACCGTGAGGGATGTTGGGATCCCCTGCACTGCCTAAAAACAGATTTATGAGTTGAACTTCCACGAATTGTTTCTCCCTCAATTATTACTCAAATTAGTCTCATAATATTTCTAATTAAAGATAAAGGTGTCTTTTTGTCTGCATAAAAATTTGAGAGCAATTGGTTAAGTATATTTTCCAGAATCACATAAATTGTAAAGAATTTTTAGGGCTCTGTTCCGAGCTGGCAAACAACTTTGCTTGTCCAACTTCAAATGGTGATAACCGGAGCTAGAAAAATCCAAATGAGGCATGTGATACCTTGTTGGAAATATAATTGAGTCTATATTAACATACTAAAAGATCAGAATTTTATAACAAGTGAGTTGCGTACATGGATTAGAAAATAGAAGCATGTACAGTTATAGGAAAATCGTAAGTGATATTTAGGCGAATAGATTTTATGGGAACCCTTAGCAACTTATAGTAATTAATGTTCAAAGTTATTAAGGATATATTTTGATGGTAAATGTCTTGATCAGTTGTAAGTTAAGTGAAAAATCCCTTAATCTAAGAGAGTTTATTGATAGACTAAGGGTATAATGAGTTATTGTGGACTTAGTGAACAATTTCTTATGAACTAAAATCATGTACTTAAGTAATAAATGGTCTAGACTTGTAATGGGCATATTATTGGCATATAAGTATGGAAAATGGAATCACTAAATGGTTAAGTCTTGTATATGACTTGATTAATTACTATGTAATTAATGATGTGAATGGTTACTACTCTAGGTGTGCATAGAGAACCTTGCACTTGAGGATTTATTGGAGCATACGTGTTTTACTGTTGGAGTTTGGCTTGTGATAAGCTCAGTGAGGTAAGCTTCTAGTTCTGGTTGCTCCTCTCTCTTGTGGCCCCACCATGATGGTGGACATTATGGTTGTATTGTATGAAAGTATATGGTGTGATTGTATATGTGCATTCATTCACATTCATATAGATGTTATATGATCTTGATGCTATGATGATGCACTGATGATATATGTTATGAGGATCCTGGTCAGTGATCATGGTATATAGGCTGCCTATGACTTGACTTTGGGAGCTATTTCATACTGAAGTTGTGTTGACTCTCTATGGCTTGACCCTGGAAGTCACACGTGTGTAACCGTCTATGCCCTGGGGTTACACAAGGATGATTTGATGATGATATGTTTATGTTGTATGCCAGTATTATATGCTTTATATCTGACTTGTCATGTAGGAAGTGGGCTCAGGGGATAAGAGGATCCTCTATGAACCTTGAGCTTACTGAGATGTTGTTATCTCACCCCGTTTAGGTATATTATTTCAGGTACCCAGAGCAGTAGTGATGCTTCTAGGGGCAAGACCCCCGCATTGGAGTAGTTGATGATGCAGCTGATATTTTATATTATGTTTAGACTTATGATGGCATGTAGATTTGTTAATATGCTTAATTATTGTTTTGAGATTATGTTATGGATTTATTTAGGCTCATGATTGTATCCTTAGAGCCATGAATGATTTACGGATGTTATGTTTTAGCATTAATATATACATGATGCATGCATTCAGTTAATTTGGGCATGGAACCTTATTGATTGTATTGGCTCATTGAGGGGATTGCAGTCCGTGTGGGACTTCCAAGCTATCTGTTTAAATTATTATATCAATCAGGTTAACTGCATGTGTGGGACCATGTCCCCAGTTATCCGAAATACAACAGTTATGCTGTCCGTGAGACTCCGTCAGGAATGACACTTGATGTCATATCCGGATGGTCAATGGCCACTAATACTGGCTAATGGAATTATTGAGTAGATGTATGTTTTAGATTTACGCTTTCGCAGTATCTCACGTGAACGTTTTTAGAAATGTTTTAATAAAAAAATTTGGAAAAAGTTTACTCGTATTTCTATAAGATGCTTTATTTCTTTTCAAATAAAGTCTTCCGTTGTGTATGCTAAATATCGTGATGTTAACAATCAGAGTACTACGGGGTGTTACACGAGACCTTTCCTGCTATATAAGGCAGCAGTTCACTATCCGATCAGCACATCCAGTTCATCAAAGATGCTTCCAATATCACGGGTGATCAGTTAAAAAGAGAAATCCATAATGAACCATTTGTTAAAGTCTAGCAGAAAGTTCACTTCATATTGTTAGCAACCCTCATCAAAGACTATTAGGAAGATTGAAGTGCATATTCACTATAAATTAGTCAATTAGTGCCCCTGAACTTTGGCATGATCTTCCTACTTTACACGCAAAGCTCCCTCAAGACCAGCCTCCACACTGTCCAGTCGACTAGCATGCAAATTAGTAGGATGACCAACATAACCAATGTCGACTGTCCAACATTAAGATGTCAAGCGACTAGTAGGATGTATGGTTGATCAGATGGTTAATATTTAGTTTCGACATCTAGTGAGAATATCTCTTCGCTAGCATATATATGATTCTTTTTGAACATTTTATATCTTCTCATTTGCTAACAAGTTTCATATGAGCGGCCTAACAACTAACGAATGAAGTACACTTGCAAGTTTGTTATCTCCATAATTGGAAGTTATCTACTGCAACCCCAACAAGAAGATCACAAAGCCCTAGATGGCTAACTTTCCATCTAGGGATGAATACCGGCCGGACAAAGAGCCCCCGGAATGAAAAATCCTAGATGGCTAACTTTCCACCTAGGCATGAAGATCGGGCAATCAATGTGCCCTCGAAATGAAGACCTGGTATGACTAGATGGCATAATTCAAGAAAGGAATAAGCTTAAACATATACTTGACATCCTTGCTCGTAGGATCATGACATTTTTAATTAGTTTGCTTTAGTTCCAATATGTTTATATATAAAAATATGCAAACATATAGGGTTGTTCAGGGACCTACATGTCACTTATGTGTTTTACTTCATGGCCAGCAATATTTTTTCTGCTGAAGTATGCCTTTATGGAGATGGGGTATTACCGACCAAAGTTAGTCCACGTTGAAGATGCCTATATTTTCATTATTAAACGGTCGGAAAGGTTTCCAAAATACATTGCCATGAATTTTTGCATAACCCTGGGAAGCTATAAGCGCTTCTGGTCGGCACAATGTCTATACTTGCAGCTCTTACTTACTATTAACACGTGCAAATACCTGAGATAGCAAGGTACACTACACTTGTTGCCAAAAATGGAAAAAAAGCAGTACTAGACACGTCAAAGGTGCTACAAGTTGAAATTATAGATGACCAAGAAAAGGTTATTTGTTCACAGTTGCTTTCATTGACGCACTTGGCCGTTTCTTCATCCAAATCTTGGGTTTATTCTTCAAGACAATTTTCATGTTTGCACTTGCTATTCCATATCATCATAGGAAACAAAAAGATCACACAACTGGGCTTCTGATTATATATGCATTCACCTTATTCTTTGCAAATTTTGGTCCAAATTCAACCATTTTTGTTGTGCCTGCTTAAAATTTCCCAACAAGGTTGAGGTCAACATGTCATGGTATATCCTCAGTTGTAGGGAAAGCTAGAGCAATTGTTGGTGTATTTGAATTCTTATGTGTTAATGCCCATACTATACATCACCTTGAAAATGCTATCAGGACTCGACATCATAAGCTTGTAATTGTGATGCCTTATGTTTCTTTGACGAGAAGCTCATAAGATATTGAAGACAAGCCCAAGACCGATTTTCTTAAAGATGTTGCAATTATTGCTATAGCTGCAACTAGGGCAGTGGCAATTAACCATTCTTGGGTGGCTGCTAATCAGGATCTTGCTATGACATTGTTATTTGTATTAAGATATGCAAGCATCATATTTGAAAAATCTCTAACCTTCAATAAAAGTAGAGTAAGAATGTTGATGGCTGTAAGCTTATGGTGATACAGAGTATTAGGGCTCCATCAACTGATATAATTGTTTCAGGGCTAAGACATGCATTTGTGGAAGTTAGTAAATAGTATTTTTCTCGCTTGTTGCAATGGCCATTGTTGAGATAGTTGATGCTCATCATGGATTTAAGCTGGTTACTGACAATATAACCACCCGAGAGCCGTGTCTTCTCCTCTGGGTATTTGTGGTCAAATTTGTATAACACATAACAAATGGGGCTCGGGTTTAAGAGCTTTTTCTTAAAAAGAGGTGTTAGGTTGTACATCAATGTAACAAACTTTTCATTATTAAGAGAATAAATTAAACAAAAGAGTGCATTTGAATTTTCATACGCTTCACAAGACAAGAATCCAACAAAGATATATACAGGTTACCCTGCTGGTATTGAGATGAAGAACACTCTTATTTTGTTTGTTGTGATTAATTGTCTTGCATATTTTTCATTTTACTCGCACATAAATCCAAAGAAAAACCATTGGAAGAGTTGAGTGGAGAGAATGAAAATGAAGGTGGTGATGACATTGCTGAACAACAAGTCCCTACTAGCAGGATTTTCGAGTTTGATGTTAAATGACCTCCTCAGGGGCCAAAACCCTCCAGAGTGGTTTTGCATCACCTATGAGAATGAAGCTCGCTGCCCAGTGTATGCCTGGTCGTAAGCTTGCAATATTTGAGTGAACGACATCTCCAAGATCACCCACTCGGTTGGAATAAAATACTGACCAGTTAATTTCAAAAAATGGTTTGATAGCATGAAACATCATTCATTACCAGCGACACCTGAAGTAGTAATTTGATCCTAGATCACCTACTTTAAAAGCAAACAAATAAGAGTATTGAAACATCGGCAAAATGAACTCGTGAAAAGTTTATTATCGGTAAGTACATTAAGTTCTTTGTTGATACTTTATTATAATAGGCAGTCGGTCTGCAAGGAGATTTATTTCCACCCGCTCATTAGCTACCCTGGTCTGTCACGTCGTAAATAGCTTATTGGAAGCAACAAAACTATATGCTCACCATCCAATTGTCCATCAAGTACTAAGGAAATATAGGAGAGAAGTTCCAATTACTATCTCATCCCTCCACATGCGAAATCTTTTAAGGATAAATGATAAATGGACATGCATGATTATTTGACCGGTAATTACATTGGCCGGCCGACCAGCATTCAAGTTAGCAAGATGGCCAACCTTCTTCACATTGCCAAATTGACCAACATTTACTAAGCCAACTAATAAGAATTTAAACATAGTTAAAGTCAAAATACAAGACTCTATCATGAAGCACTCGGTGTTGCAAACCAGGTGTGATATACGCTTATACAGATATGAAGGCTGGCATATTACTGATCGGTTACATTATTGTATCTTACTTTTAACACCACACACTACACACGATTGGCTTAAGTTCTTATACACCTTGGCACCCTGACTTCGTAGACTACCAAGCCGGGGGACTTCTGTTCTGGCCAGTCCATTTAGGCCCAACTATCTAGAACCTTCTAGATGGCACCCCATAATAAGCCATAAAGGCTCATCACAGGGGATTCCCTTTATCCCTGCACTATTTCCCATTGTGCACTAACAATCGACACAACGTGCCTTGTCTCAAAGACAAGGCTTGACACATGTGGTATAGTTCTGGTCTCACTCCTTATTCTCTCCCGCACGCTTAAGAGTGAATTCTTCTCTCTAAATACCCTCTTCTTCTATTGAAGGGGCCTCATCTATTCTATTTATTTTATGAGTTGTTACTCTGCAAATATGTAGAGCCATCATAGTCATTTATACACTCCTCCCTTTGAGTCATAATGCCTGAGAAGCTCAACAGAACCTTGGTCTATACCATTGTTGCTGAGTGTAACCCTACAATGACATATGTTATGTAACACTCTATTCTAGAACCAACTAGAACCAAATTGTTAACATTGCATGTGATATTAAGCGTAGTTACAATCAAGTAATTGAATTACAATTATGGATAAACTTTTTCTTTTCTTTTCTACTCATAAATTAATTATGTATTCATACAACTGTATATTATGCGAAAACATCACTACTTACTTAATATCATCAACCATGAAGCCCCCATAAGCTAGCATGATTTCAAACTCATTATAAACTATCATTTCCTTTAAACATTTCATATTTAACTGACATAAGCTTTCACTAGATTATAAACAAGGTTAATCATCCTAAGACCTCGAATCACGGGAAAAGTTTATTTAACTTCCCTAAGGTCCATTAACATTGAATTAGGTACCACAACTCATTACAAGTAGGGGTGTCAATATAGGTTTTGACACGCGGTTTGACCCGCGACATGACACGAAAATTCGTGTTCGAGTTGACCTGCAAAAAAATTCGTGTCGTGTTCGTGTTGGGAAAAATGACACGCAAAAAATTAGTGTCGTGTTCGTGTTGATGTATTCGTGTTCGTGTCGACTCGTATTTTTTTAAAATTATTTTATTTTTAATTTGTTACTATTATTTTTTTAATTTTTTTTAATATCGATCCATTTTTTTAATTTTTTTTGTCAATTACCATTTTGACCCCTATTTTGCGTGTTATTCGTGTCGTGTCAACCCGCAAAAAATTAGTGTCGTGTCAGTGTTGAAGATTTTGACACAAATAAAAATTCGTGTCGTGTTAGTGTTGATGTATCCGTGTCGTGTCGAATTCGTGTCGTGTCGAATTCGTGTCGTGTCGACCCGTTTTGACACCCCTAATTACAAGTGGATTTTATCCTAATGGAGTAGGAGTAATCGATTACAACACGAGAAGTAATAGATTCTCCACTGTTACAGGAAGTAATCGGTTACGTACTCTCAAGTAATCGATTATTTCCCGAAAAGTAATTGATTACTTTCAAGACAATGTGTCAAAAACCAGGGCAGTAATCGATTACATATCCGATTACTCTGTGGATAGAAAGCATAAAAGCCCTATTTTGCTGCATAATGAGGCACCAAACCCATCTCCAAGTACGTAACATCACCTAATAGACATTTGTACATATTTCATGCTATTATTAGTCATCTAAAGGCTTTAAATCTAAGATCCATCAATGGACCATCTCATTACATATTTCATTCTTATGAACCTTACATACTTAATCATTATATGTCATTCATAACTCATGCCTATCTGGTAGGGGTGTTAAACAAACCAGGGGCTTTTAACCCAGCTCGTGAAGGCCTGGGCTTACATGCCTGAAATTAGTTTTTAGAACCAGGTTTGGACTTGTATAAAAGCTCGTTTAATAAAAAAGTCTCAAGGTCCAATTCAAAAGCCCGGCCGTAGAGCCTCTTAGGCTGGCCTAGTATACTAACTTTTATTTTTATTTTATATTACTCATAATAGCCCTTTCTATCTCCTTAACTCATTTCACCCCATTTTATTGGGTAAACAGACTTTTTGATTGATTTTATTCTATATTATGCTATTTGGATATACATTGAATTTATGAATCTTTGTGGAATTATTAGTGTTGTTGATCGTATATTCTATTTAGATAAATTTTTGTTATCTTATTTTTTTTAACAGGCTAAGCCAGACTTTTTTTTTGTAAATATGTCAGGCCACAAGCCGATAATTATATTCATAACAAGTAAAACGCTTGGCCAGACTAACACATTTAAACACATGAATAGCCTTTTAAAACTAAAGCTCGGCTCGACTCAGCTCGTTAACACTCTGACTCACCTAGCATACTCATTGCATAGTCTCTTGAATACATAATTTCATCTCAAGCAATATATCAACATTCATATTCATGCATTCTTTCATAGTCTCTTTACACAAGTACATCATGGAAGCTTTAACATAGATAAGCCCTATACATTTCCCTATATCAAATGTGTATGAACATCATACAAGCTCCTCCAAAAATGCATCTCATGGAAACTCTAATAATATTTGATTACATACATATATATATATATATATATATATATATATATATATATATATCCAAACAGTAATTATAAACTATGCTACAGTCATGCTATATTAGGCTTCTTGCCACATGATGCTCCAACATTATCATTGTTGGTACCTAAAATGATATCCCTAACACAGGGTGAGATAAAAAATTGAGTAAACTAAGGGTCTTTGGAGGATCACTTCACCTTATAGTTTACTTTATGTGCATCAACAATAAAATAACACAGCATATAATACATATTCTGTCATATTTATTCTATTCTGTTCTGATAGTATGAACTTCCAAGAGATTTCACTAGGGATGTATCTTTTTGATATTTCCTTACAGAGTCCCACTTAAGGCTGCACTTTTAGGAAATACTCCACAAGGAGTCCCTCAAGGGGCTGTGTTTCAAGGGAAGTCCATACGTACAATCTACTTCTAAGAGATATCTCAGATATAGCTCTTCGATATTTACCCTACAGAGTTCCACTGAAGGTTGTACTCCTGGGTAAAATACTATGGAAGGAGTCCCTCGAGGGGCTGTGCTCCAAGGGAAATAGATGTTTGCATACATATATACATATCTATAGGCCAGAGAATTCTCATAAACATACATTTATATCTGTTATCTATAAATGCATCATACCATGTCTAATATTATAATGCACAACATATCATTAAAACCATTACTCTAATGGAGTATGGTAAAACACGCAAGGGGATTGACCCCAAGGTCCATAAGTTTACCTGTCGTAGACTTCTGAAACTTGCTATTTTCTGCTTCAAAAGCCTCAATCACAACACACCACACAAGGCAACCTCGTGCAAATTGTGGAAATGTGATTAACAATTTATACAACACATGACTAACTAAGCTATTGACTAGAAATTTCTCATATCCTTAATAAACACGATTTACCCTCTTTGGTAGATTTCAAGAAACCATGTCTTGATCAATTGTTGGTTCCAATGGTTGTTCTACAACCAATATATCAATTGGCTTAACACTACATAACTAACAATAATATAAGACTATCCATCAATGTTCTATTCTCATGACTTAACTCACAAGTCATATACTTTTTCATGACCAATTTCTAAAGTATAGCCAAATGGTGATTCCTTTGATTTTCCTTTATCAAGAACCAATTCTAAGCATGTTCTACAAACGAACATATATATAAATCAACCTCTAACTCATCACCCCAGCAATTTTCGCAATACACTATTCACCATAACTTAGATTTGTCAAAATCTATGAAAACATAAATGGAGGGGAGAACCTTTCAAGCTTTGCTAAGTGTTGTAAATATTAGAATTAGTATTCTATTTATTTATTTGTAATAGCTAGAATACTCTAGAAGTGTATTTTGGGCTTAGCCCATTAGGTCATTCAGTACTCTTTATATAGAGAGCTCTTGTACAGATATTATACAATTCAATAATATACAAAACCTTTTTTTTAGTTGGTATCAAAGCTTTCAATTCTGAGGGCTCTGCTTCCGCAAACCATCGCCTTTAGAAAACCAAACCCTATTTGCCTTTCGCTGCCACAAAGCCGTCGCCGGGAAAAAAAATCTGGGGACCTTTTGGACCGTGAGGACCCCTGTTCATCGCCACTATTCACGATATTGTTCATGGCACTCTTCATCGCTACTGTTCACGCGTACTGTTCATAAAAAAATAGAACATAAATTTATCGCTACTAGCCACTGGAAATTTTTTTCAAGCCCTTGTTATGTCGGACGTTGAAGATACTCCAACCAGACAATCATATGGTACACGCTCGATGACTATTCTTTCTCCAAATGACCTTCATCCTCTTCATAAGAATTACCGTCTAAATGGGACGAATTATTTGCAATGGTCCCAGCTTGTTCGTACTATCCTTAAAGGGCATCGTAAAATTACTCATCTTGAAGGACCTATTCCTGCCAAAACAGATCCAAAATTTGCTGACTAGGATGATGAAGACTTTCTTATTATGACGTGGCTATGGAACTTTATGACTCCTGAGGTTAGTCAACATTGCATGTTCTTACTACTGCTCTTGAGATCTGAAATGTTCTTAGACAGACTTACTCAATGAAGCAAGATGCTGCCACCTGCTATGATATGAGGAATAAGATTTTTTCTACCAAGAAAGTATGCAGCCACTCTGGCCACCTCTATTGAAAGAAGTTCAATTTTTGACTTTCTTTGTGGGCTCAACTCAGAGTATGACCCTATTCGGGTTCAAATTCTTGTTAAGGAAAAATTATCTCCTCTTTCTGAAGTTTTTCACAATGTCAGAGGTGAAGAAAGTCGCAGGACTGTCATGATGAATACCAAAGTTTCTGAAGGATCTATTATGCTCTCATCTAAAGTTACTACTCCAACTCCTTCTAATTCTGAGCCCATTGACGGATCTGCTATGGTCTCAGATAAGCCACCACTAAGGTCTTTTCCTCCTAAGCCTAGTAAAGAGGGGCGTTGGTGTAACTATTGTAAAATACCAGGTCACACAAAAGAGGTTTGTTACCGTCTTCGTGGAAATCAACAGGTTAAGGAGAAGTTTGGTAAGTCAACCCCACTTGGTCAGTGCTTCTTTGCCCCCTCAGATATTTCTCCTGTTAATGAGACCTCACAGATGCCCGGTGAGTTTACTACTATTCGTCGTGAGGAATTGGAACTACTTAAGTCCGTATTTGCAGTGGCGGAGCCAGCGACAAGTTTTAGGTAGTGCCAAAAAATTTGACATATTAAATTATCAAAATATTTATCGTAATTACATAAATTTATTAGGAAAAATTTTAATATAAATTATTTAATAAATAATATCACATAAAATTGAAAATTCAAACGAACAATAGCCAATGATTATATATCAAAGCAAATAAATAAAAAACCACTAATGTTTCCGGTAACCTTTGCTAATATACTTCAGATTCAAAATCAGTCTCAAAGTTTCAAGACCAAATTCACTTCATGCTAGGAAGAGGCTAGCTGGAGCAAGACAAAATATTTAGAACTCTATTTTTCTTCTATTTTTGCTTTTTGTTAATATTGATTGAGTGGACTGATGTTGATGGAACAGGCTAGCTGGAGCAAGGCTCAATGGTACCTTCTCATAATCTTTTTCTTTTTTATTATTATTTTTGTAAATAGAAAAATAAAATTATATATATATAAGGACAGGATATTCTTACATCGATGTAAGAGCTAGAAGTTTTGTACTCAATCTTGACCATTGATCCACTTGTATCCAATGGCTCACATTACTAAAAAATTAGAGCGTTAGATATAAGTGGGATCAATGGACAAGATTGAGAGTACAACTTACACTGGTGTAAAATGGTCTTACTTAAATATTTATATATAAAGACAAGAAGCAACTTACGGAGTAAAATTTTCACACCAGTAGACACTAAAGTGGTGTTTTGTTTTTTGCAGGTGCCAATGTATCAATGTTGTATGGTTATTTGCATAAGGCACACAAAAAAACCAACTAGTAAATACAACTTCTAGAAAAAGAGCTAGTGCCAAGGCACCAGCTGGCAACAAAGCAGCTCCGCCGTTGCGTATTTGAATATGTCAATAAGCCTTCTAGTACGGGTTCTTTGGCTATAACTGGTAAGAACTCATTAACTCATTCTTTTGTTGCTTCTTGTACTGATTTCAAAAATTCATGGATTGTGGATACTGGTGCTCTGATCATATAACTTGCTGCACTGACCCTTTTCTGTCTTATAATCCTACTATTGGTATTCGTACTATAGCCGTAGCTGATGGATCACATACATCAGTTGCAGGTTCTGATAACATCAAAATCCAACCCTCCTTGTGTCTCAAGAATGCTCTCCATGTTCCCAAACTTTCTACCAATCTCTTTTTTACTCATAAGCTTACTACAGATTTGAATTGCACGGTAACCTTTTTCCCTACTCATTGTATTTTTCAGGATCTCACCACGGGGAAGACGATTGGAGTTGCTAAGGAGCAAGATGAGTTGTATTATTTGGTTCCATACTTTGCTGCAGAAGGTACCAAGGATCTGACTTTGATGACTCGTCAGTCTACTTCAGATTCTCTTATTTGGTTTTATCATAAGCGCTTGGGTCATCCTCCTTTTAGTTTATTTAAGTCTATGTTTCTGTCTTTGTTTGTGTCTCAGTCTGTTGAGTCTTTTAATTGTGTTGTCTGTCAGTTTGTGAAATATCATCATGTATCCTTTCCTTCTAGTGAAATAAAAAGTATTGAACCATTTACTATTATTCATTCTGATGTTTGAGGCCTTTCCAAATTCTCTAATGTTTCTTGTGCTAAATATTTTGTCTCTTTTATTGATGATTATACTCGGATAACATGGATGTTTTTTATGAAAGATAAGGCATAAATGACACAATTGTTTATTCAGCTTTATTATATGATTGAAACCCAATTTGGTAAAAGTATCAAACGGTTGGGATCAGATAATAGTACAGAATATGTTAATCAACGTCTTTCCTAGTTTATTAGAGACAAAGGGATGACTCATGAGCTCACATGTGTGGATACCCCTCAACAGAATGGGGTTGCTGAAAGGAAAAATTGGCATTTGCTTGAAATCACTAGAGCATTGTTGTTTCAGACATCTGTACCCAACTCTTACAGGGGAGAAGCTGTATTAACTGCAGCTTATTTGATCAACCGTTTACCCTCCCGAGTCCTTGGCCATGTAAGTCATGTTGATCTTATGACTTCTTTCTTTCCTTCTGTTCCTATTATGCAGAGTCTCTAGTCTCGTATCTTTGGATGTGTTGCCTTTGTCCACGTCCATAAACAGCATCGGAGTAAATTAGAACCTAGAGCCCTTAAGTGTGTCTTCCTTGGCTATACTCCGAACAAGAAAGGATACAAATGTTATCACCCTCCAAGTCGTAAATTCTTTGTCTCTATGGATCTTAGCTTTCATGAATCTGAGTCCTACTTTCAACACCAACATCTTCAGGGGGAGAACAATATAGAAGCTTCATCCATTTTCTCTAAGTCTGAGTCTCCCTTTCTGTTGCCTACACCTATTACCCAAGTTGAGAAAGAAGACTTAGTTGCTGAGACTGAAAATATATCTGAATCCTCATGTGATGTGCCTCCTATTCATCGACAAAGAATACGCAAAGCTAGGACACCAAAACTAGTGTATCAAAGGAGAAAATAACCCACACTGCTCCACCAGCAACTGCAATCGCCTGAACCACTGGTAAGTACTGAATACACTCATTCTTTTATTCATGAGCCTGATATTAATTATGATGACTTACCCATTGCTGTAAGGAAAGGGAAAAGATCTTGTACCCAACATTCTATTTCTCATTTTGTTTCATCTAAGAATCTCTCTATGCAGCATACAAGTTTTATTACAGCACTTGACTCCACTTCAATCCCGAAATCAGTACACGAAGCATTAAAGGATGATAATTGGGTTCAAGCCAAGCAGGATGAGATGAATGCGTTGGAGAAGAATAATACCTGGGAAGTTGTTGACAGGCCAAATGGAAAAAGGGCACTAGGGTGCAGATGGGTGTATACTCCAAAGTATAATTATGATGGGACTCTTAGGAGATATAAATCTCGTCTGGCAGCCAAGGGGTTCACACAGACCTATGTTATTGACTATGAAGAAACATTTGCTCCAGTGGCCAAAATGAATATTGTAAGAATTTTATTATCTTTTGTTGCTCATTTTAATTGGGATTTGAAATAATTTGATGTGAAAAATGCCTTCCAGGATTTAACTCTACAAATAGAGATACTAAAGTTTGTAGATTGAGGAAGGCGTTGTATGGCTTGAAACAATCTCAGCGTGTTTGGTTTGGAAGATTTACGAAATTTATGCTTTCAATGGGATACAAGCAAAGTCAAAGAGATCATACCATTTTCTTTAAACATTCTCAAGAAGGTAAGACCACTATCTTTCTAGTTTATGTTGATGATATGATTATAACAGGAGATGATATAGATGAGAAATGTGCTTTGAGGAAAAGACTGACTGCTGAATTTGAAGTTAAAAATCTTGGTAATTTGAGATATTTTCTTGGGATAGAAGTTTCTCGTTCAAAACAAGGGATTTTTATTTGTCAAATAAAGTATGTTCTTGACCTCCTTAAAGAAGCAGGAAAACTCGGGTGCAAACCTTCCAGTACTCCGATTGAGCAGAATCACAAACTAGGAAGTGAAACTGAGAGTCCTCCAATTCGCAAAGGATATTATCAATGAATAGTGGGAAGATTGATATATCTAGCTCATACTAGACCTGACCTAGCTTATGCAGTTAATGTTGTTAGTCAATTCATGCATGATCCAAGGGAGAAACACTTGCGAGTTGTGGACAAAATTCTCCAATACCTGAAAGGCACACCAGGAAAAGGACTATTGTTCCAGAGAGGAGGAAGCCTCTCCTTAGAGGTTTATACAGATGCCGATTATGCTAGATCTGTGACTGACCACGATCTACTTCGATATATTGTATGTTTCTCTATGGAAATTTAATAACATGGAGAAGTAAAAAGCAATATGTGGTTGCTAGATCAAGTGTAGAAGCGAAATTTCGGGCCATGGCTCAAGGGATCTGTGAGTTGTTATGGTTGAAAATTATTCTGGATGATCTCAAGGTGAGATATGAAGTATCTATGAAGTTATTCTGTGATAACAAGTCAGCCATTTGCGTAGCCCACAATCCAGTCCAACACGATCGCACCAAACATATTAAGATTGATCGTGACTTCATCAAAGAGAAACTCGATAGTGGCCTGATTACTACTCCATATATCCCTTCTGGTCGTCAATTAGCTAATGTCTTTATTAAGGGTCTTCCTAATGATAGGTTTCAAGAGCTTACTAGCAAGCTGAAAATGATTAATATCTATTTCTCAGCTTGAGGGGGAGTGTTGTAAATATTAGAATTATTATTCTATTTATTTGTAATAGCTAGAATATTCTAGAAGTGTATTTTGGGCTTAGCCCATTAGGTCTTTCAGTATTCTTTATATAGAGAGCTCTTGTACAGATTTTATACAATTCAATAATATACAAAACCTTTTTTCTAGTCTAAGACCAAACACCCCCAAAAATTCGTCTAAGCTTTGGAGAGGAGATGATTTCTTCCTCTCTAGGGCTTCAAATATGAAAATGTAAATTGGGCTTTATTCTTGGGAAGAAACTAAGCAAGTTTGCTTTTGGAACCTAAGCTTTTCATAAAGTGTAGATCAAATGGTGTTTTGGCTAAGCTTTCCTTTCTTTCTAATGGCTTCCTCGGGTCATATGAATGAGGAGGTCGATGGAGGCTTTCTTTTTTTGTGAAAAATGACTATGTTTAAGTCACTTAGGTTGACTTTGGCCAATCACTTAAACATGGTAATTTTCTCTCCTAGTCTTTCTTTTAATCTTATTCTAGTCAATTAGCTTAACATTTCTAAACATGCATTTTTATCTTATAATTTCATAAATTAGCCTCTCATAAACTTATTTACAAGTTTCAGGTAATTTTTTCTATTTATTTTTACCCCAAAACTCTCTGTTAATTGCACTTTTATTCGAAAAGTGACTAAGTTTTCATAATTAAATTTATTATCTAATTATTATCTCATAATTCAATGAAGATCCCTAATTTCTGATTTTACCGATTTGAGTTATTATATTCACCTCACTTTTAGGAATTTTGACAACAAAATTAAGAATATTACCTTTCTAATAACTCAGGCTATTGTCAGATAATATCATCCTTCCGCTGCAAAGTTGCCTCTTAGGAGATCTTTCATCCCACTGAATCATTGTGGATTTGTGGTCTTATTTTTAAGCTTCTTCTCATCACTATCCAGGATACTCAAAAGCTTAACAAGATTCTTTAAATGCTCCCACATTTGCACACCGTTTGGCTGTACAATATGTGATAGATCCCGAATATACTTTTTGAGTTGTGAAACATGAAATATGTCATGAAAATTTGATAATTGAGGAGGCAAAACAAGCTAATATATCACTGGTGTAACACCCCGTAGTACTTCGATTGTTAACATACATGATATTTGACATACACCGCTGAAGACTTTGTTTTAGAAGAATAATAAACCGTTTTACAAAAATACGAGTAAACTTTTTCCAAAACCTTTTATGAAAACATTTCTAAAAAGTTCACGTGAGATACTGCGAAAGCATAAATCAAAACATACATCTACTAATTAATCCCAAAAGCCAATATTAGTGGCCATTGACCATCAAGATATGACATCAAGTGTCATTCCTAACGGAGTCTCACAGACAACATAATGGTTGTATTTCGGATGATTGGGAACATGGTCCCACACATACAGATCACCTAATTGATACAATAATTTAAACAGATAGCTTGCAAGTCCCACACGGACTGCAATCCCCTTAATGGGTCAATACCAATAATAAGGCTCCATGCCCAAATTAACTGAATACATGCATCAGGTCTACATTAATTCAAAGTATAAAAGCATCAGTAAATCCATGGCTCTAAGAATACAATCATGAGCCTAAATAAATACATACAATAATCTCTATAAAATAATTAAGCATGTTAGCAACTCTACATGCCAACATCAAATCTAAACATAATATAAAATCATCAGTTGCATCATCAACTACTCCAATGAGGGGGCCTTGCCCCTAGAAGCATTACCACTACTCTAGGTACCTGAAATGATGTCACTCAAGGTTCATAGAGGATCCTCTAACCCCACTTCCTGCATGACAAGTCAGATATAAAGCATATAATACAGACATACAGCATAAACATAGCATCATCATATCATCCTTGTGTAACCCCAGGATCAAAGTCATAGACGGTTACACATGTGTGACTTCCAGAGTCAAGCCATAGACAGTCAACACAACCTCAGTATGAATTAGCTCCTAGAGTCAAGTCATAGGCAGCCTACATACCATGATCGCTGGCCAGGATCCTCATAATATATACATCAGTGCATCATCATAACATCAAGATCATATAACATCTATATGAATATGAAAGAATGCACATATACATCATTCCATATACTTTCATACCATACAAACATAATGCCCATCATTATGGTGGGGCCACAAGAAAGAGAAGTCAACTAGAATTAGGAGCTTACCTCACTGAGCTTATCAACAGCCCAACTCCAGCAGTCAATACGTATGCTCCCGAACACTCTCAAGTGCCAAGCTCTCTAGGCAAACCTAGAGCAGGAATCATTTAAATTATTAATACTGAATCACTTAATGATTCTACATTATATTCTTACATGCCAGTAATATGCCCATCACAAGTCTAGACTAATTATTACTTATTATTTATTTTTGTGCATTATTATAAGCCACCACATTCTTTAATTACTTACATAACTTAGAATTCTCTTCTAGGCTCATTTAGGTAACTTAGATTATTTTCAAATCATCCAAGTCATATAGTAATTATTATAAGTTACTAAGGGTTCCCATAAACCCAATTAGCCTAAATATCACTTTTACGATTTTTTTCATAATTGTACATGCTTCTGTTTTCTAGTAATTGTGCGCAACTCACTTGTTATAAAATTCTCATCCTTTATTATGTTAATCTAGACTCAATTACTTTTCCAACAAGGTATCACATGCCTCATTTGAAGTTTCCTAACTCCGGTTATCATCATTTGAAGTTGGATAAACAAAGCTGTTTGCCAACTCCGAACAGAGCCTTAAACATCCTTTACCATTTCTGAGATTATGGAAAATATACTATACCAATTGCTCTCAAATTTTTATGCAAACAACTAGACACCTTTAGCTTTAATTATAAACATTATGAGCCTAATTTGAGTAAGAATTGAGGGAGAAACAATTCGTGGAAGTTCCAGCCATGTACAGCCCCTGCGCATGGCCTCCCTGGGCAGTCCTCACTCAAACGAACATACAGAATGGAATACATCTTCAATTCGTACAAAATTTTGACATCACATAACTAACATCTCAAGCTTAAATTTGATATAAGGAACATACCTATATAACTTCCGTGGAAGGAGATATGATCTCCCCAATTTACCCTCGAAACTGGTTACTTTGCCTTAAATGTGTTTACTTAACAAACCTTAATTATTTTTTATTATAAATCCTAATTCACATTAATTATTGGATTTTTCTATTATTAAGTCACATTATGAAATATCCTTAGTCCCATTATGTCATGATACTTAAATTTTACTAATTACTTAGTTAGTGTACCTAAACCCGACTTTAGTCCAATTTTAGAATTAAATCCTTAATTAATTTTGTTAATTAATCCCTACCCTTAATTCATCATCTCCTTAATTTTAACACAACTAAACCCTTATATACTTTATGGGGAAGATTTGATGAGCTATTTTAATTAGGTTTTTAGCCATTATTAATCATGATTAGTGAGTTTTACTTAGAGTTAACCCACCTAGTTACTCTTTCTAATCATTTTTCCACACTTAACAACTTAATCACATTTTTTTGTCATCAAACCTTATTATTACTTGACATAGCCGAAATCATCAAGGGTCCATATAGGGTTCATGTTCATCTTTTTACATGAACAACACTCAAAGGTCCAAAAGTGCCACCTTTACTCATCAAATCCATGGTTCCAAACACACACCCTTAAAGATCTTTGTCAAACCATTACTTAAAAAAAATTTAAACAACATTCTCCTCATAAACATAACAAAACTGAGGCACTCAACAAGAAAATGGAGTCTTTTTGGTTCATATTTTTCAAATGAGAGCTTACATCTTCAAGGTTCCTCCTTTAGCTCAAGTCTCTACATGTTTCCACCAAGAACCCTCCTTTAAGCAAGAACAAACCTTCATGAACATGCTCATGAGTTAAGCTCAAGAACACAAGAAGAAAGATGAGGTTTTTCATGAAATAAATCAAGAGAACTTACCCACAAATCACAAGAACCAAGCAACCAAGTGTGATTCTTCAAGAGAGTTTAAAAACACAACACCAAGGCCTCCATCATCAACAAAATCGTGGCTGTTTGTGAGGTGAGGTATATGAACTTTTTGATTCACGCCATGAAAATGGTATGGTGGTGAAGAGGAGAGTAAGATGAACAACTTTGATGAAGGAAGTTTTGTGTTTTGGAGAGGTTTAGGTGATGGAATCTTAGAGAGAAGTGAGAGAGTTTTCAAAAATGAAATTTTAGAGAGAAGGAGGAGAAGGGGGCTGCTGAATTTGATCAGAAAATGGAGATTTGTACTCGAAAACACCCAAGACTCTAACTTTAAGTACTTAACATTAATTTTGTCTAATTATCATGTTCATAACTTAAAAATTTGATTAGTGGAACACAGATCCACTAACAGTTGTTTAATTGCACTATATGTTTTACCGGTGTTCCTAACTGTACCCGTATTTCATAATTTTCTTAACTTTGACATTTTTGGTCTAATTATGACTTATTAGGCATATATTGGTCTTTATTTCCATTTTCTCATCTTTTTCCCGTTCTGGGATTCTACCGGCTGCTACTATAGCAGTACAAAATACCCGGCAAAAGTGACTTTTCAATAATATTCCAATATGGGTATCAATCTTCATCAAATCATATCCTAACCTCATTCATGATATTTATATCATTAGATTAGCTCTCTAACTATAATTTGCTAACTTGGAGCTATTCTACTGACTATTACTATGTCAGTAGTCAAAATTAACAGATGAAAATTTATCTATACAAAATACCCTCAATATGGGTATCAAAATTCTTAGAATTTCATCCTCATTTCATTTATGACCATAAGTTCCTCATCATAACCCTCTAATTTAAAAGTCATATAATTAAGGTTATTATTTTTAAGCTTCTTCTCATCATTGTCCAGGATACTCAAAAGCTTAACAGGAGTCTTTAAATCCTCCCACATTTGCACACCGTCTGGCTATACAATATGTGATAGATCCCGAATATACTTTTTGAGTGTTGAAACATGAAATATGTCATGAAAATTTGATAATTGAGGAGGCAAAACAAGCTAATATGTCACTGGTCTCACCCTACAAATAATCTGACAAGGGCCTATAAATTTGGGTCTTAGTTTCCTCACACCAAAAGCACATCCTACATTAATCACTGGTGAAAGTCTCACAAAGACATGTTCCCCTTCACTAAATTCAATAGGTCGATGCTTGTGATCATAATAGCTTTTTTTACGGCTCTAAGCTTTCTTCATCTTCTTTCTGGTAAGCTTAATCTGTTCTGTAGTCTCTTGAATTAAATCTGGACCAAATAACTGTCTCTCACCTATTTTTGTCCAGCATGTAAGAGTCTTACATCTTCTACCATATAGACCGTCATAGGTTGCCATGCCCAAACTGGCATGAAAGCTGTTATTATAGGAAAACTCCACTAATGGAAGGTATACATCCCATCTGACACTATGCTCCAATGCACATGCTCTTAGCATATCCTCAAGATTTTTTATAGTCCTCACTGTCTGAACGTCTATATGAGGATGATATGTTGTACTCAATCTCAACTGAAGATGGTATACATCCCATCTGACACCCTTCTCCAATGCACATGCTCTCAGCATATCTTTTAGAGTTTGTATAATCCTCTCTGTCTAACTGTCTATTAGAGGATTATATGCTATACTCAATCTTAGTTGGGTACCACAGGCTTGCTGCAATGATCCCAGAAGCGAGAAGTGAACTTCGGATCCTTATCACTGATGATACTCTCGGGAATCCTGTGAAGTCTCATTATCTCGCTCACATACAACTGAGCAAACTTCTTTTTGGAGTAACTCACTTTCAATGGTAGGAAATGGGCAAAATTAGTAAATCTTTCATCAGTGGCAAGAATATCACAATCATAACCTATCATGAGATCATCTCTTAAATCTACTGTATCATCTAAATAATACTCCATATCTAGGGAAGCCATCAGAGTGTATCCTGGTATTCACCATAAGTCTACAGTCATCACACTAAGAAATGAGTTGATTAGACTCATACCCAATATCTAAGAATGTATGATCGTATCAAACACTATGAATCACTGCACAACGATAATCTCAATCAGTCATATTAGGTTTTTCCCTATAAAGTACTCTGGTAGCATAAAACGTAACACCCCATCTGCAACTGGTGTATTACTATCACGTATGGTATTGAGCTCAGCTCAGCTAACTTGTTTAATTATTACCGCAGAAATGCGAATAAACCCTTTCTTTAATTAATCCTAAACCTGTTCATTCTCATTCATATCTGTTTCCTTAGTCATTTATTCACTTTACCCGATATGACTAATTTTCTTTTTTAGGATTAAAGGTCATTAAATTATCTTTACATGTTTTCAAACCTCACTCTATTCAGAGCTCTCTAGCTCACGACATGCACGTTAGATTGTGTTGTGTGAAGGTGCTCCCAGACCACTACTCTTTGGATTGCTCGTTGTAGCAAGCAAGTCAACGAGAAGAGGGTATATTTCATATTTGCTCGTTGTAGCGAGCAAGTCAGCGAGTGAAATTCTCGAGAGCAACTTTTCTCTACTGTTCTACTTGCTGTAGCGAGAAAGTTAAAGAGCAAGCTTTGGAGGTAAAAAATGAAAGCTTTCTTGCTACAAATTGGTCCCCAAAACTTCTACAAGTGTGCAAGGCACAACCTAGAGGTCATACAACTTATATTCGTGCACAATCAATCTCAATTATGAATCTTCCTCATCATATCACTACTACATGGCTTCATACACCAATTCATCAACAAGAACCATCAAGGTTTACATATTATATCAATTACATTTTTGATCATAATCTTCCATACAACATCACATAGGCATAGTCATGCTTGTACCTTCAAGTTAAACAATGGCATACAAGCCTTCCAAATTACATTCTTACAAAAGGCTATTACATCATGAATATATCTTAGGCTTGAAGCCGCTAAGTCACTACAACATGCTTCTTGGTATACATATCACCAAATCAAAATATCAATGTTTACACTAACAAAATAGTAAACATATACATCAGATCAAATCTAGCATCATTATGCTTAGACCGACCTCTTGCCTAGGACAAAATCGTCCGCACCACTTGGTATACCTGAACATAATCCCCATACGAGATAAGATACAATCTCAATAAACTCAAGGTCTTTGGAGACTTCTCCACCCATGAGCTCATTTCCATGATATACAAGCTTTAAAATAGCATTATGCATCATATTTTCATATTGAACAATATATATATATATATATATATATATATATATATATGAATGTAAAAAATTTCAATTACAATTGAGCTATCCCTCTGGCCAACTTGTCGTCCCTATAATGCTCGTATGACACTTCAGAGAAAAGTCCCACTTGGCTCCTCCTCTTAGGTTTTAACCACTCAAAATTGCATCCATATATCTCTGGTTCCAAGGGAAGTTCATACTATACTTTGAAAGAAGTTCATAAGGCTGCTCCTTCCAAAGCACTTCTGAAAAGAGTCACAATGGGCTTATCTTCTCAGGCATCAACAAACATTCTACTGACCAAAGAATCTCTCCAGTCATGCAGTCATACATAACATATTTATATCCTCACAATTAAGCAATAACACCCAATTTTAACACCAATGCACATCATGTCATACAAACTATTACTCCTCACGGAGTATGGTGAAACAATAAAGTGAAAAACCCCAAGGTCTAAAAGTTTATCTCTTGGTGACAAGCTTTCTCAACAACTCCTTTGTCCACAAAACAATCCAAACACTTGACAACACCACAATCAGCAATACAACCTATTCCAAGGTAAATAAATCTATTAACAATACATACATAACTTCAATATATGTCAACCCACTCAAAATCTTCAATTTCCCTGGGTTCAAAGTCTTGCTCTTTGCTTATTTTTGAAGAACCAAGCTCAATGGTTGCTCAAATTTACTTTCAACACAATCAGCAATCAATCCTACACAAAACACATATTCAAGCATTAATGAACAAAACTAAGCACTATTGTCATATTCCCCCAAAATATCGAGAACCCTTACCCCCCAATGTCCAAAATCCAAGGAAACCAAAGAAGAATCATCATCTAACCTCTTAAACACCAAAACCCTTGCCAATGGAGGATTCCCAAGCTCTCTGGATGCTCAATATTCAGTTTCTTAGCTACACACAAGAGTAGATCGAAATAGGGTTTTGTTCTTGGTGAGTTTTTGGGTGATTCAAATGGAGGAGATGAACGAGATGATGGAGGATATGGTGGTTCCTAGCTTCAAGGGTTAAGGAGAATTTATAAAGGTAAGGAATATGTGATTTTTCGGCTAAAAATTAGACAGAAAAAGAGATGCAACGAGGGAGGCGAAGATGAGAGAGATAAAATGGGAGGAGAGAGAGTGTTTTGACCTATTTAATTATGCGGGTTTTTCTAGGGAGTGTTGTAAAATATTTAAGTGCATGACTATATAGATTCTCATGACTTTTAATGTACCGTGTAACTACTACATTTATGGTGAATTAAGCGTAACTCATAACTCTTTACGTACCTTGTAACCAACTAACCACCATACCAATGGTGAGTTAAAATGTAATTATCTCATATTCATGTATAGAGTCCTATATAAGGATATGATTATTATAGGAATTGGGTTGATGAATGAGAATAAGAAATCTACCTTTGTCTTCTCCACTCTTATTTCTTCAACTTTTTCTTGTAACCTTTCATTTCATAACATAATAAATATTGAAATATTGCAATGATTTTGACTTGTACATTTTCAATGCAAAACCAACATTGTAATATAAAAAGTATTATAGTAAAATTTTATTTGTTATGTTTAATACTTATATGTATCAAACACCATAAAACACAAGTATGGGCGGACCTAAGGAGGGGCATGGATTGGCAGTCGTCCCTCCCTAAATTTTGATTTTATTATTATTATATATATAAAATGATATTTTTATAATAATAATAAACTATTAGTATTAATAGTTAATCCCTTCTTTAAAAATACCTGTAATAATGAACTCATATTATTAGTCTTAATAATAATTATAACTTTGATATTTTATTTATGCCTCCTAACACAAAAAATTATGGATCCACCACTTACACAACATTGCTCGTGTTGTGCATGAACTATGAAACACAAGCCAACACAAGAAGTTGTTATATACCTTAATTACTAATCGTGTGTGGTTCTCCTTGTTGTGTACTTCAATGTGAATAATACTCAACTTAAGATATTTGATTTATATGTCATTTCACTTATATAATCATTACTTGATCAATTTATCATCCATAAATATCAAATTGTAAGACTACACAGATTTAAGTGGTGTTTTAGTGTAGATGAAATTGTGGATATTTTTAGCAAAAAGTTTTAATATACCTTCCTTTCTTTTATTATTTTCAAAACATTTTTTATTTTCGAAGGTTGAAAAGTCAATTCATAAAACTAATTTCCCAACATTTAAAAAAATTAAAGTAGCATTTTTTTATTTTAAAAATGTCTTAAAAAGTCTTTTAGGACAAGTTAGACATTCTATCATGTATATCAGAGGTGAGTTTGAAAAAAAAAATCAACTACCCAATGTCACTTTAACAAAAAATCAAAACAAATAAATAACAAAGCATTTGGAAAATGATAAAAATAAAAGAGTATTTGGAAAATTATTAAACAAATAGTATATAGAAAAACAAAATTAAAAAAGACATTTTAGAAAACTCGTTGTTGGGTGGCTTGATAAAAAAATAAAGTCCTTTTTAACTTTAAATTATGGGATAAGTTATTCTGCCTACTCCCTTTCTTTCTATTTTGCCTACCCCTTTGAACACCGTTAGATTATAATCTTTTATAAATGTGGATATTTATGGGATAAAATAATTTTTTTTACTCCTCTCTCTATCACTGCCTCCCACCATCTTTATCTCCTCTCACTCCCTTCGACAACCATTACTCTCCACCATCCCAAATTAGGACAACCATGACACCACCGTTAAACAGTGCTTCACCATGTCACTTACCTTCGTCAACCATCGTCAAATAACACTCCAACATGTTATGAATGGGAGTGTCGACTCCAAAACCCTATTCACCTTCAATCTTCTTCTCCTTCCCCTTTCCTTCATCTTCTCACTCTCATCATCGTGTTGTCTCCAACCCTCCCAGAGCAACAGGCTCTTTTTCTCCAAACACCACCATGTTTCTGTTGTTTTTTATGCTCCCTCTCCCAGATTATTTCATTTCTTTGGAATGTAATGAAGAATTAAAAAATAAAAAACAAAAAAGCTAATTTTTCATAATTGTACGTTTCGGTTTGTAAAAAAGACATTAAAGCGATATTCAAATGTCTTCCAGCAAAGGGGAAAGAGAAGAAGATTGAAGGTGAATAGGGTTTTGGAATCGATACTCCCATTCATAATGTAAGAACCCGCAACGTTAAATTATGAATTTAAAATTAATTAAATGTGAAATTAGGAAATGAAATAATTCTATAATTGACCCTAATAATTATGAGAAGGCTCAAATAATTATAGTAAGTGATTAATAATGTTGAAAGTCGTTTTTCTGACAAAAGTGCAGATACTGGTTCTGCCTCACGGTATAAATGCGTACCGATGAAGTATCCCGGAAAATTATGAAAAAGTGTGTATATCTCACTAGAATAATATATAGGACTAGTATAACAATTTTGGAGTCAAAATAACGAGAATTGGTGTAAGAACTGATACTGGCTATGTAAAAGCGCGTACCGGCAAAGTGCGGCGAAAAATAAAATAAAAATATGACAAATCCTAGAAAAATGGCTAGGTTAAGAATCCAAAGTTTGAGATTAAAACTCTAAGCGTAGCTATTAGTGCTAATACAGTGCGTTTAAAACTTGAGTATATTGTATAAGGACTTGGCACGTGATCCTAGGTCATTTTGATGCCTCCTACGTGACTCATTTCTGAAGCACCTTGCCCTCCATCAGCCACCACCTTCCTCCCTTCACTTGTGAGCCAATAGACCACCTTTCCTCTTGGTTCTTTCACCAAACCTCCTTGTGTGAGTGGGATAAAGCTTTGGGGATGGGTAGGAGACCTTGTTTCTGAGCTTCAGGTCTCTGTTTTGAGGAGTTTAGGGGCTGAGTTCTTGAACCTTGTTGAGGGAGCCGTTGTCATGGCATTTTGAGCTTCCGATAGATCATAGAATGATTAAAGCCGTGTCTATCATACCGTGTCTATTATCTTTGTTTCTTTTCCAAGCCTTTGGGTAAGCTTCACCACCTTTGATAATGAGTCTTATTGGTTAAAAGTGGAGTCTTGACATGTTTAATGAGTTTTTTAAGTAGCTAACATGATCACTGGTCTAAAGGAGCTTAAATATGCATGCTTTAACGTTAATATATGTTAAAAATGATGTCTTGGCTGGATATCTTCGTGAAAATGCAGAACTGCATTCTGTCATGAAATATCCAGATATTGATATCCGAATATGGGGTTGGAAATATTCGGATATGGATATTCGGATATGATATCCGGATATGATTATCCGGATATCGATATGCGGATATGGCCCCGACAAATATCCAGATATTCTGGGAATTTCGAGACAGTGACTGTTCTGTTCATACAGAACTGTATTTGGGGTTTGTGGACCCTAGATTGGTTAAGTTGAACCTCTGTAATAATTAATTAAGTCATAATCAAAGTGATTACGGGCTTATGACTTTGTGAGAAGCCTAAAGATATTAAACGTAAAGGATAACGTTGTCGTTATGTCTTGAATTATTAGAATATGAATGCTGATATGATTGCTGGTCTAAAACAGATTTTGATTATGCTGTTTGTGGACCTTGAGCTAGTGTGATCTTTGGCTTGGATTGATTGCTTAAGAGGTAAGCTTTTGTGTCCTCGGTTCAGTCATTGTTGGTTCCACCTTACCCCGTGGGGAATGTTTTATATGCATGATGTGTTTTCGTGTTGATTTATTGAAATGTTGTTGAGTTGTTATGTGCAAGTGCCTTATGATATGCATGTGTTGTTTCATCTAGACGGTAAGCCTGAGTATGTAGGAGACATACGATAGGGTGATTCAGTGGGTGGGTGCAAGTGGTGTCTTGCACTGATTGTAGGTTATAGACGTATGTAATTTCTGCATTTCTCTGGCCAGTAGAATATTTTGACACACATGACATGATTATCTGCTGCATTGCATTGATTTTAGAACTTATATTGTTTTACTGCTTTTGGAACTTATATTTCACATGTAAGTGAGCTTGGGGTGGAGAGATCCTTGATGACCCCTTGTCTTACTGAGATTTCTGTTTAGAGATCTCACCCCACGTTTGGGGCACATTTTCAGGTTCAGGTAACTTGTGGGTTGATACCTCGGGCGGCAGGAAGCCGGAGCTGAGTTGAGATTTATGCTTTTATGACGATGTGCTGGATTCTGACATGCCTTACATTTATTATCATGTTATTTGATGTGAGATTTTGTTGGGCTTTGTTGCCTTATTTGGTGAGCATGGGGGTTGTCCATGCCACATTGACTTTACTTTGTTGTTTCAGATTCGAGTTGTATAATGTATCAGGATTACGGTCCGGACTACGTGTTGTAGTTCCGTGATTTAGATACTCACTTATTTATACTATGAGCTTATTCAGTGTAGATAGCTGTTTATTTGCAATTACATACAGACAATGTTTTAAAAAAGGATTAAGTAATCAACTTGGTAATTAATAATGACGTCATTATTGAAAGTAAAAAGTTTTTTTCCGCATTTTTATTAAGCGCTGCTTAATACGATCATATGATAACAAACCGGATATACACGGGGTGTTACACGTAACATGGTGGAGCGTTATTTGACAATGGTTGACGAAGGTAAATGATATGGTGAAGCACTATTTAACGGTGGTGTCATGGTTGTCTTAATTTGGGATGATGGAGAGTAATAGTGGTCGAAGGGGTGAGACGAGAGAGAGATGGTGGGAGGCAGCGAGAGAGAGAAAGGGGTAAAAGAATTTATTTTATTCCATAAATATCCACCGTTAGGTAAGATTATAATCTAACGGTGTTCAAAGGGTAGGCAAAGTAGGCAGAAATGAGAGTAGACAAAATAACCTATTCTTTAAATTATTTGTAAAAGTGCCCTGACCTATTGAAAGTTACCAAGAAACTCTTACATTATGTTCAAAATATTAATTTTATTTTCTCGCAGATGTTCATTTAGCTAACTTGATGATTAACCAAACGTAATATTTTTTTTTTTTTTTGTAAACTCCGCCTTCATTAAACTACTTTGTTTTAAGACACAATTAAATTAAGGGAAAATTTCATTTTCACCCATTGTGATTTATCTTTTGACCATCTGTGGTTTTAAACTTATCACTTAGACCCATTGTGCTGAAATAATTTATCATTTAACCCTTATGGTTTCAAATTTTTACTTAGACCCCTCGTGGTTACAAATTTTTTCACTTAAACCCCTTGTGGATTAAAAAAATAAACATTTTAAAAACATATTTAAAATAAATTTTCTCTCATTTTTATTTTATGTCCTCGTGTAATGCATTTAGTGTTTGTAATGCATTTAGTGTTTGAAATATATTTTAAGTTATTTATTCTGAAATTAATTTATAAATTATCTTATTTTTTTTATTTTAAAAATATATTTGAAATTAAAAATATTATTCATGATAAATTAAATATGTACTATCAAAATAAGATATTTACTTTCTTTAAATAGATAAAATAAAAATATTTGATTTAAATTTATTTTCTTGATAAGAATAAGTGAATTTTTTTAGAATTTATTTTTAGATTTTAAACCTTAAATGCTTTAGGTGAGGATATAAAATAAAAAGAGGGAAAATTTATTTTTCTCTTATTTATTTTTAAAATTTTTAATTTTAAACCACAAGAGTCTAAGTGAAAATATCAAACCACGAGGGTGTTAAATGATAAATTATTTAAGCACAATGGATCTAAGTGATAAGTTTAAAATCACGGGGTCAAATGATAAATCACAAAACCATAGTGGTTGAAAATGAAGTTTTTCCTTAAATTAATAAGGGTAGTAAATCGTCTTAAGTGTTATCTAACATAATTATGTTATGTGAGATCAGCAAAAGTAAATTAATGAAGATTAGTAAAGAGAGAGAAAATATTGGGATAGAAAATTGTACAATCACCTTGATTTGTTCATTAATAATTAATATTCTCTAACATGTTATGATCATATTAAATAATGCAAGAGAGGATCAATTTTCCTAGATAAGCACTTAAAAAAACACTATAAGCCAAGAAAACCTACTAATATGTTAATTTTTTTTGTTTAAATAATGTTGATTTGTATTTATAAAGGGAAATATAAGAATTATGTTGCAGGAATGACACTGTTCATTCCTGCAACAAGGATACGGCGTCGTATCCTGATTTTGGTTTGACTTTTTTTTTTAAGCGTGAGACCCACACTTGATTTGTGTGTGTAGGAAAGTGCTCTTGTCATGTCAAATGACAAAAAGGGAACCCATTTATAAAACAATGAAAATAAATAATTATAATTTAAGTAGATGATTTGATTAATTATTCAATTTTTTTTATTTTACTGCAATATATTCTTTTTTTTGACATATTTCCATTTAGAAAATTCTCCTATCGTTAATTCCCAAACTTTTCATTGTTTCGGTAAAAATATAGAACTGGTTTTGCATTCCAACTTACAAGAATCAAAACTTTCCTGACACTGACGAGTTTCAAAATAATTCAAATCAAAATTTCGGATTCAAATCTCACAACATTTTTTTTTTCTCTTAAAATGACACTATACATGAAATGATGAAATTACTCTTGTCTTGGACCAATTTAACTCCCAAATGTGAGGATAAAACCGGAAACCAATAAAGGAGAGTGCCGAAGAAGTTAACAGGGAAAAGAAAAGTGCCGAGGAAGTTAACAGTGGAAAAGAAAAGTGCCGAAGAAGTGTTCTCTGACAACCGTCCAAAATCTTAGGCCCACTAATCCAACGGTCTCACGAGCAGACCCAAGAAACGCCAATACAGAGATGGCGCGGAACGACATAATTGCATTGATGAATGATGATAAAATCAACATTTTAAAACAGTGGGCCCCTCAGCCAGCTAATACACCCCCATTTACCCGCCACAAAACAACACCGCTATTTACTATCGGATATGACTGTATTTTTTTTTTTTTTAAATATTTCAATCGGTTCATCAATTCATAACTAATCCAATTCGGGGCGGATCCAGGATTAAGGCTTTAAACTCCCTCCAAAGGTGGTACTGGGAGAATTCGAACACATGCTCTTTCCCCACCTGCTCAACTCCCATGCACTAACTGAGCTACCACCATTTGTTATATGACTGTATTTTTAATGTCTTATTTAATGTGTAAGATAATATTTAATCATTTATTAATAAATCAAATATCAGTAGTTATATATTTATTTTTTGTACTTCTGGTGATATTTTTACTCTTTCATATCTCATTGTGTTACGGGTTAGTATACTCGAGTACGGGTTGGAAGAACCCGGTATAACTGTGCTCGGGTTGTGGGTTAGTTCTTCCACTTATTAGTCCATGAGATGGGACCTATCATGATAGCACGTCCATGGTAACCATCTCTCATCCACGTTCAAGATAACCACCTTCCATCCACGTCCAGTGCAACTACTCCAACCAGTAGTATATATATAGGGGTGAATACTCCAAGAAGGTATTCAGAATCAGACCAAACCCATATTAATGTTCATCTAGAACACATCGCAATAATTTTATTCATTAATTATTAAAATCCTCTGACATTCCTGTTTAATTGGATAGATCCATTCCCATGTATTCTAACAAGAAAAGGTGTTCAATATTATTACAATTCAGGACGATCTGGCGGGAAATTTTTAAATCAGAGAGGGAACCCTAACCAATCTCACAACCCTAATTTCAAAATTTCAAAACCCCTTTCCCACCTCAACTGTATTATATATATTCACGCGATTGTCTCTTCACTTGTGTGCACCAAACTTGTTCAATACTCATCAGAGACGGCGGTTTCAACCAAAACAAAACAAATATGTATGTTGTAAAGAGGGATGGACGGCAAGAGACGGTTCATTTCGATAAGATAACGGCGCGTCTTAAGAAGCTTAGTTACGGGTTGAGCACCGAACACTGTGACCCCGTTCTGGTGTCTCAGAAAGTGTGTGCTGGCGTCTACAAGGGCGTCACCACCAGTCAACTCGATGAATTGGCTGCTGAAACCGCCGCTTCCTTGACTGCCAATCATCCTGACTACGCTTCTGTCAGTTTTTTTTTTTGTTGTTGTTGTTAATTTTTGCGTTAATCGGTTAGAAAATTCGAATAATATGTTTATCTGTGGTTTTTTTTTTTTTTTTTTTTGCAGTTGGCTGCTAGGATCGCTGTTTCGAATCTCCACAAGAACACTAAAAAATCATTTTCGGAGACGTAAGTATGATAGGGACTGATGATTGCGTGTTTACTTTGCTTATGTTAGCATGATTTTGTGTTTAACATCGTCCAAATTGTGGTGGATTTAGGGTTAAGATCATGTACAACCATTTTAATGAGAGATCTGGGCTCAAGGCTTCTCTGATCGCTGATGATGTCTATGAAATAATCATGAAGGTAATTCTTGTTTTTATTGGCCTTTTATAATCAGTATTCATGCGTTTTTTTATTTTCTTGCTTAAACATGGCGACAGAGTATATAGTTAGTTACAACTGTCTTTGTCTGCAGTTAGTAATTGTAACATATTCATCACAGTATATAATATATTGGAGCTACAGTTTTAATTTTGTAATTATAAAAAATATATCAGAAGACCGGTTTTTATTTTTGATATGAAATGCTTAAAGTTTTGCTTGGCTGTTGTTCTTTTGTTTGATGTGATGAATTAATCTCTTATCATGTCTTGATTTGGTTACAGAATGCTGCTCGTTTAGACAGCGAGATCATCTATGACAGGGACTTTGACTATGATTATTTTGGTTTCAAAACCCTCGAGAGATCCTACCTCTTGAGGGTTGAAGGAAAGGTTGTGGAAAGGCCTCAACACATGTTGATGAGGGTTGCTGTTGGAATTCACAAGGATGACATAGAATCTGCTGTCAAAACTTACCACATGATGTCTCAACGATGGTTCACCCATGCATCTCCGACTCTTTTCAATGCAGGAACACCTAGGCCTCAAGTACGATTGCAGTTTATGATCTTGCCCTTCATCTCTTCCCCTCTCTTTGTGTCATCCCATGGTTTGTTTTTTTGCATGTGTATTGATGATATGAGACCTCATTTAAATGAATGATCATGTGCTTTGGCAGCTGAGTAGTTGCTTCCTTGTGTGCATGAAAGATGATAGTATAGAGGGTATATATGAAACTTTGAAGGAATGTGCTGTTATCAGCAAATCAGCTGGAGGAATTGGTGTCTCCGTTCACAACATACGTGCTACGGGTACTTACATCCGTGGGACAAATGGGACATCCAATGGCATTGTTCCAATGCTGCGTGTGTTCAATGATACTGCCCGCTATGTTGATCAAGGGGGAGGCAAGAGGAAAGGTAAATAATTTATAAGTAATTCCTTTATTTAATGGTCAGTTGCTTTTCTTTACCTGTATGCTTATGTGCTTGTGGCAGGTGCATTTGCTGTGTACTTGGAGCCATGGCATGCTGATATATTTGAATTCATGGATTTAAGAAAGAATCATGGAAAGGTATGTTAGATGACCTCAAAGGTGGTGGTAGTGGTCTACTCTGACTGTTATCTTGGAGTTGTGTAAGCATTATTTATTGCCACCATCATGTATTGGTGTTGTTTTTGCAGGAAGAACATCGTGCTCGAGATCTGTTTTATGCCCTCTGGGTGCCTGATCTCTTTATGGAAAGAGTTCAGAGTAATGGACAATGGTCTTTATTTTGCCCCAATGAAGCACCTGGTTTGGCAGATTGTTGGGGTGAGGAATTTGAGAAGCTTTATCTTCGGTATGAAAGAGAAGTAAGTTCAATGTTGACATGTAGGCTCATTTTTGCGTGTTTCAGATGATGCCTTTGCTTATTAACATCTTGTTTTTGCTAAATGTATTTTATCATATACATAGGGAAAAGCAAAGAAGGTAGTTCAGGCACAGAACCTCTGGTTTGAAATTTTGAAGTCCCAGATAGAAACTGGAACCCCTTATATGCTTTTTAAGGTGGCGTATTTAGACATGTTTATATGTTTTTCCTTCATTAAATTTTGTATTTATCTGTTGAATAAATCCTATTTTTTTCTTTATCCTAGGATACTTGCAATAAGAAAAGCAACCAACAGAATCTGGGAACAATTAAGTCGTCAAACTTGTGTACTGAGATAATTGAGTATTCAAGTCCTACTGAAACTGCTGTGTGCAATTTGGCATCAATTGCACTACCACGATATGTTCGAGAAAAGGTAGAACATCCCTTGCATGCTACATGTATTGGGCTCACATGATTTGGTTTCTAGACCAATTTGTTCTTCCTTATGTGAATGCTTTCTCCTTACCATAGGGGGTGCCAATGGAGTCTCATCCATCTAAGCTTGTTGGGAGTACAGGCTCTGGAAATCGGTATTTTGACTTTGATAAACTAGCAGAGGTATGATTGTAGTTAACAATAAGTGATGTTTATGCGTTTCCAACATGTGTACTTCAACCTTATTGATGTTATCAGTATATATGCTAGACTTGTGATGGTTCTGTCTTTATGATTAATTACAGATTACTGCGGCAGTCACAGCAAACCTGAATAAAGTAATTGATGTCAATTACTACCCAGTTGAAAATGCTGAACGGTCAAACTTACGGCATCGACCCATTGGTATTGGTGTTCAGGGTCTCGCTGATACCTTCATACTACTTGGCATGGCTTTCGATTCACCAGAGGTATATCTTCTGTGGCTGCTATTTATATCCATTTAAGTTAGTATTTCAGTATAATAGTTTACTTGGATATAAATGCAGGCTCAACAACTAAACAAGGAGATTTTTGAGACTATTTACTATCATGCTCTAAAAACTTCATCTGATTTGGCTGCAAAAGAAGGTCCCTATGAGACATATAATGGTAGTCCTGTAAGCAAGGTATATCAACTAAACAAGCTTTTCCATGCCTTCTTTTTGAAGTCTTGAGCACGAGTGTAATTATACAGCCTGGTTTTGGTTTGATGCAGTGGCACATGTATGCACACGCATATTCAGCTTGAATTTTAAGGTCTTAAGTTTTAATCTGTGCATCCAAAATATCTAGTTGCTTAGGTGATCTTTGTATTGCTCAGGGAATTCTTCAACCCGACATGTGGGATGTGACGCCCTCAAGTCGTTGGGATTGGGATGCACTTCGGGAGATGATATCACAGAACGGTGTGAGAAATTCACTTCTTGTGGCCCCTATGCCAACTGCATCTACTAGCCAGATTCTTGGAAATAATGAGTGTTTTGAACCATATACTTCAAATATCTACAGCCGTAGAGTTCTAAGGTTTGCTTTCCCATCCATGTTATTTGGTCTTGGTGTATTATTGTCCTATCTTATTTGCTAACTGTTTGTCTCTCAGTGGTGAATTTGTTGTTGTGAACAAGCATCTTCTTAATGACTTGACTGAGATGGGACTGTGGTCTCCGGCAATCAAGAATAACATTATCTATGAGGATGGTTCAGTACAAAAAATTCCAGAGATACCTGATGAACTGAAGACTATATACAAGTATGAGATTTATGATTTCGCAACTAACTGAAGTTTTGCTTTTATGTATTTACTTCAATTCAATTTGGTACATGTAGAACTGTTTGGGAGATTAAGCAAAAGACGTTGGTGGATATGGCTGTTGATCGAGGATGCTACATTGATCAGAGTCAAAGCTTAAATATTCACATGGATCAACCCAACTTTGGAAAGCTGACTTCTTTGCATTTCTATGCATGGTCAAAGGTAGCAACTTTTTTATTGGATGAAGTTAAAAACGTTAAACACAGGATTGTATGCATGATTTGCATCTTATAAAATTTCTTGTCTTGGTGGGATATATTTGGAGGTTATATAAAATATATTTTACCTTGCTAGTTTGGGTTTAATTGGGAGTGAATTTTTATGTTTATTGGTGTGATATATTTGGAGGTTAAACGTTCTTCTGTAGTTTGTCTTTGGCCTTTTAAGTGACCGTCAATGTCACACGGGAAAATAGTGAAGACATAAATTTATACACAAATATACAGCTGGGTTTAATTGTTTTGCATTGCCATTTGTTACTACAGACTTATTTTTAGTTTGCAATGCTGTTTCCCTTCTGATTGACATTAAATATTTGGATATGAAATACAACTAGAATTTCATCCTTTTGAGACTTTATCTCTTCTGTTGGGGAATTCTAGACTAACTTGTTTGCTGTTTGATTTTTTGCTTTCTGTTTGGGCATGAAAGGGTCTGAAGACAGGGATGTATTATCTCCGATCAAGGGCTGCAGCAGATGCTATAAAGTTCACTGTTGATACCTCTGCTCTCAAAGTAATAAGAATTCATTGTGATCAATCCTTGTATTCATGTGATTTACACAAGTCGATATAAAATATTTTTGTGTTGAATGCAGGAAAAACCTAACGTAGAGGATGATGATAATACAAAGATGGCACAGATGGTGTGCTCTTTAACAAACCGAGAAGAGTGCTTGGCTTGTGGTAGTTGAAGTGTTCAAAAGTAGAGTTGCTTTGTGTAGATTCATGTGTTAATCCTTAGACCCGGCATAGATAAATGGTTTAAGATTTCAAGGCCAGTCGTGTGTTAATCTTGAGCTTTTAATGATTCCTAAAGCTTTGTGCAGCGTTTTTTTTTTTTTTTTTTGCTTTCATTCGTATTTGCTTATCCTTGTATGATGTTTTTTATGTACTCAGTAATTTATCAAGCCAGTCAAAATATAGTTTCACTAATTGAATCTGGTTATTCATATTAACATAAAAATTTGATTGTTGGGTGTATTTTTGAACGAGTTATGAGGACTAGTCATGGGACAATCCATGAATTATGGTATCTTCGAATGTGGAATGAAACTTAGGGGAATATAATGTTCGAATTTGTTATAAAAAAATGAACAGATGTAAGGTCCTTCGGTAAAGGGAAGACATAATAAAGATGTGAAGTATGTAGAGTTAGGGATAGGAATGTAAATGGATAGGCTATAGGTTTTTATTTTTACATGTTGGCTTATAAATTTATAGGTTGTCATATATCATATTGTTTATTTTAAAAAAATAAAATTATTATTTTAATAATAAAATAATATTATATTAATTATCTTTTTAATTATTAAATATTTAATAAATTTAAACAGATTAAATAGCTTAGCTTGAATTTTTTATTTTTTAAATATAAGTCAGGTCAAATTTATAATTTAATTTTATATAAAGCTAATAACTCAAGTCAAATTTAAGGTATTTTACACATACTTAAATTATTTAAGTCAAAGTATAGCTCAACTTATTTACATGATACATACACACAAAAAATTTAGAGAGGCATTAGTTTGCTCCTTGATAGGAGTGAAAGGCAGATAATGCTTAAGGCATGTGCATACACAATACTAAAATCAATTCTAAATTTTGATCTTTAATTTTTTGATTTTACATTCATCTTCTGTCTCTCGAAGGAAACTTGAACTATTCCATGAAAGTCTTGGAATGTTCACTAGGCACAGACAATAACAAGTCTATACCTTTTTGTTTGTTTGTTTTAATTGTAGCCCTGGCAAGCCGTAGCCCACAAGATTGGGTCATCTATAAGGCAACAATCAAATCAAACGAAAAAGGTAACGACTTGGAATTGTCTGTCTAGTGAACATTTCAAGACTTACATGAAATAGTTCAAAGCTTATAGGGAGCAGCTACAGCTTGCAAGGGCTAACTGGCGGGCCAATTTTTTTTTTTTTTTTTGGCCCTAAGTGCCTTTTTTGATATATATATATATATATATATATATATAGGATTTGATGTTTGTATTTTTAAAAGACATGAGTTATATCATCGTGGAGAAAGTGAGTGTTTTTTTAATTTAAATTTTAAATAAAAAATATTATTTTGTGTTTATTTCTCTCTCTTAAAATGACGTAACTTTATGTCATAAAATGAAAAATACTTTTTTCATATATATATATGAGAAAAATATTTTTCAAGCAGCTTGATATATATGGGTAAAGTGTGTGTCATTTTAAAGGATGTAAAATTGTGTCGTTTTAAGTGAGAGAAAGCGATAGATAAAGGAGGAGAGAGAGTTGACAAAAAAAAATTAAAGGTGTGGGTCCCACCTTTTTGTGAGAGTGAAATGATATAAGTTGTGTAATTTAAAAGGACAAACACTTTTCCCGATATATATTTATCTCTGGTCACGTCAGAACTACATCGTTTGTTTATTTATTGGGAAATCCAATTATCATGTAACATAACAATGAAATTATATCCTACTGATACATCGGAAATCCCCCTTTTATTTTTTTAAATTGGCCCCACCATAATTCTATTTCTGCAGGAAAAACTATTCATCGATACGGTAATATGATGAAAGCAAATCCCTTATTTATTTTTTATATTAATTGATTCATATTTGAACGGTTATGATTCTCTTTTCTCTCTTTTTCTTTATTACTATTGATCTATCTTTTGTACGGTTATGATTTAGTGCCAGAGATAAAATTATCTCAAGTAACTTGAGAAATGATAAGCTCTATATATATATGAGTTTTATTAATCTCATGTTAAAGGAGATAAGTTATCTCATGTCATATAGACAAACTTGTGGGCACCACCATTCTTTACAGTAATTAAGCCCATAAATTAATTGCGTTAATGTTTCATTTCTCATCTAAGTTTCTTTTCTTTTGATTAATATTCTATAAAATAAAGTCAATGCTAGAAAACTTTAGGAGTTTCCTTGGTGATTTATTCATTACCGCCAAATGTCATATGCACGACTTTTGCTTTAGGGGTGAGATGGATTTAAAACACAAAGCATTATTTATTGAATTTGGCTAACTTTAATAAATTTTAAAAAACTTTTCACTTAAATTCGGATGTCGAACACCAAACAACCGCAAGTGGCATAGTCGACAAGCTTACTATCGTTAGAACTGATAAGTTGAACATTTGGAGGTTGGGGTATGACTTACGAGCCACACCAAACGACAACTTGCACATTTCAATCTTAGACTTCTTATCTCTCAAAACTGTTTTGTTAAAGTATTACGTCAAAATCGCAGAATGATTTCAGCGTCAAAGAAAATGTATCGGTCAAAATAAGAGAAATCTTGGCATTTATTCTCGGTAGAATGTGTTACGTCTATATATGAAATGTGACATTCTATTGAAATGCATAAAGTCGAAATAGTTTTAAAGTCAAAACATAAAATGTTAAAAATAATAGAGCTAATATATATTTAATTCTATCTTTTGGGATTTGCTTTTCACTCCACTAATTTTACTTGTAAAATCTACATATTATAATAAAATACAATACTCATTTTTTATATTATTTTCATTTGGCATGTAATTTCACAGAAGAAAAATATTCGTTTTACTTTTTATTTGTTTTGAATTCTTAATTTATTACTTTCTTTTGGCAAGCTAATTTATTACTTATTTACTATTAATTTCTTATTTTGCATCCGCTTTCAAATTTCATTTTGTTATCAAATTCCTATTTTTTAATGAGAGTTTTTTCAAATTTCAAATGAGATTATTATATCTAATTTAATTAGTACATAATTATAATAATCTACGTTAATTACCTTAAACAAATTAGAATTAAAAAAATCATGGATTACACGAGTTTAACAAAATTTGCAAATTTATCCTTTCTTCTTTCTCAAAGTAATATACCTCATTATACTTGTAATTTGTACATCTCTTAAAACAAGTGTATTTTTTAAAATTGTCATGGGCCCATCTTGAAGGCCCACATTCCAAAAGACCCAAGAGGGGCAACAATAGAGAGAAAATTAAGTAAAAAATTCTTAATTAATACTAATCCTAGTACGGTAGTAAAGGATCAAGTATTGGACCTCGAAAAAGTCATTAAAGGTCTAAAATTTTACTACAGACAAGTAAACTCTATAAATAAGAGATAAAGTTTACCTGTATGATACTTACTCTCTCCCTACTTATTGTCACTATGCACACTCATCTCCTCTTTGGATACACTATTATTCTCTTGTGCACATCTGTTATCCTCAAAGGTATTGAGAATAGGATAGTGAGAATATGATAGTAATGATCATACCTTGGTCTTATTCATTGTTTGATGGACTAATATGATAAGATAAACTATACTTGTTGACTTATTTTAGCCTGACCGCAACTATTCAAAGGGACACTTAGGTCAGGATTCAACATAATAAGATAAGAAATTCTTCACCCAAAAGTAATCTATGCTTCATTGGGAAGTGAGAGCCAACCTTACCACCATTGGCTACTAACCACCACCACCACTCACCATCCAACAACACTATTGGTGTAGCCACCGCCACAAACCAGCCATCGACACCACGATAAGCATTATTGGAAAGAAAAAAGCATTAATTTTCACCGAGTAACAAATCTCTAACTATACCCAAATACTGGGTGTATTGTGCTTGACTTTATTAAAATTTATTTTTATCCAATAAATAAGTAAACTCAAACTATAATTCAAATTGAATTATTTTGTATTGCATGTGATTGTTAATTATTTTTTTGGTATTTGTTGGAGAAAAGCAGATGTATGGATTGCGTAAAAGTAAATATAAAAATATAGAAGAGAAGATAAAGACACAAAATTTTTTATATAAAAAATCACTTCAATGTGAGAAGTACAAAGCACTGAACCATATGTCCAAGAAGTCAATCTTCCATTAGTCAAATTAGGATTACAAGAAATGTTTTTATTCTCTAATACAAAGCAAGAGGTTTGCTTTTAATAACTTATTCAATATTAGGATGAATTACAATATGTTTCTTCTCCCCAAATTTGATGGATCACTTTCACCTTTGTGGTGGAACTAACTTTAATGTGAGGATGACATATCTCAAACTTTTCACTTAATAGTGACTCTTGCTCTCTTGGAGGATCTTTCATGTACTTGTGGATTGATTCCATTGTTTTCCCTCCAACCCATCCCTTATTGATATTTATATTTAGTTATGTATTTAAAATTTATTATTTTAATAATTATTTAGTATTTTATTTTCATTTTATTTTCATTTTATTATCAATTAGAATATAAATATTAAAATAAAAAAAGAAAGTTAAAAAATAATTATTTGGTATATCAGATTAATATTGGGGATAAATAATATATCAAATAAATTTAACATTAATAATCTTATAAATGTAATAAAAATTTATTTGAAGGTTGAAAATTATACTTTTCATAAATATTATTTAAGTTCTAGAAGATTATCTTACACAATTAATGTATTACAAAAAATTAAAATTAAAATACCACTATTCATATAAAAACAAAGTTGAATTTAATGTTGACAATAAAATGAAGAAGATAAAAAATATGAATATATTTTAAGACTTCATTTTAGTTTCATTTAAACGTGTGTTTTTCAAAAGTGGTTTAGTTAAACATTTAAAATGACTATTATCCATGAAAAGTGAAAATAAAACATATTTTAACGTAAATAAATTTAAAGTAAATATTAATGAACTAGAAGAAGATATATAAGGAGATTTGTTAGTATTTGTTTAGAAACACATAACTGTTAATGTTGGTGTCCTTGCAATCAATCATGGAAAATATATTCATTCCCAAGATTATGTATAACAACCCAAACTTTTAAGAATTAATTATGTACGGTTATTATGGATATAATTACATACGTATAGGAAATTATGAAATTATATAGTTAAGTTATGTAATTTTACGGTAAATAAGTTACGGAAGCTAGAATTGATCTGTTAATCATCCGATTAACATGAAATAAATTATGGAAACACAAATCACGCCAAGCAAGTCAATTAGGACCTTATAGTAATATTTAAAAAGTTTAGGGGTCAAAGTTTAATTATGTGAAAGTATAAGAATCATTTTGCAATTAAGCAAAATTAGGTCTAAACTTTGATTAAATGATATGATTAAATTCTATGGAATATTTTAAGAGTTTTAAGTAGTTTTAAACCTTGTTAATTATGTCTATAATAATTATAAAAATTAAGACAAGGATTAATAAAGTCAACCAATAGGATTAAGATGACATAAGTGTAAAAGAAGTAAAAAATGGTGTGCTAGACATTTCCTTCACTTCTAGGTCGGTTTTCCTTCTTAAATAAGGACCAAAATCTGCACTCTTCATCTTCACAAAACCGTAGAAGCCATAGGAAAAAGGAGAGCTCAAGAACTTGGTCTTTTACTCACTAAAATCCATAGTTTCTTTGAGAGAAAATCTTCCTAGTCATCTTGTAAGTAAAACCCTAGTTTCTAATCTTTGAAAGAAGCTTTGTCTGCTTTGTTTTCTCCTCTTAAAGCCATCGATCAGCAGCTGCAATCAAGGGAAAATTAGGGGTTTTGATTCTTCTTTGAAGGATATTGTTGATATATTCTTCTTGAAGTGGTTTGTGTGAAACCAATGCGCTTAAAATGAAGAGTTCACTTATGCAAGAGTTTTGATGATAACAAACAAGCATAGAAGCAACGTTAAAGATAATACAACTCGCAACCATCAAAAGTCCGAGGAAGCAATTCAAACAAGACAACAAGAGCAAATCATTCAACACACAAGATCAAGATTGATACATGCTCTTGAGAGCTTAGATCTAAATGTAAAGGTAATTGATTAATGATGCATAAATGAGCTCAAAGGATATTTAACGCTATGCATGCATTATCCATGTCATCTATCACTTAAAAAACTTTAATTATTATGAAAAAAACCCTTGACATATTTCGTAACCTCAAAACATTCTGTACAAGTCAAGGAAATACATTAAAAGTGATTAGAGACTAAAATGTATGCTTTACAACTCATAAAACTGCATAATTGATGTTCTGTCAAGAAAGTATTCGAATACTCTCTTGACTGTATTCGAATACTTGTGCTGAGAACAAAGTATTCGAATACCTTAAGAAAAGTATTCGAATACCTCACGAATAATATTCGAATACTTACTGGACAACAAGCAGTATAACGGCTATAAACGGCTAATTTTGCGAAAATGAGTGTGCAAAGAGTCATGGGGGTTCTCTATAAATAGTGATCATTGTTCCCCTTGATGGGACACCTTTCAAAATCACAATTCTTGCTTTATTTCACATCATTTTCTTACTTTCCATCATGTTGATCACAAATCATCTTTGAGCTTTATTCTTGTGTCATTGATCAATACCTATAAGCTTCAACCTGTATAATCTGTACTTCAAGAGTACAAATCCTTTTCTAAATACTCTCATTCTGTTCATTTGTGTTGAGGGTAGTGAGACCCTAGTGAAAGAGGTTGCTCATAACCTAAGTAAGTGAGTGGAAGTGTAAAGGTTTCAAGAATCTTTATTCTTGAAGGCTGTAGTGGTTTGTCAAGCACCCTTGAAGCTTGATAATTAGTGGAAAGTTGAACGGGCGGTTTCAATATGGACGTAGGTCACGGTGGTGGTGATCGAACCAGGATATATAGTGTTTGCAATCTCTCTAACTCTTTATCTCTTTACATTAGCATTATTTGATTACTTGAACTTATTTATATCTCCACATTACATACTATTTTCTTGTATTAATTTCTATTCTCTAAGCTTTGCTTGTGCCAAATTATATTAACTCAAGAAAATCGCTTTCAAGAAAGGAAGTGAGACATTTTGTGAAAATAATTTTAAAACTCAATTCACCCCCCTCTTGAGTTTGAGGCCACTTGTCCAACAGTTTGAAGTCTAAGTGTAGGGATTTTTATTCTTTGATGATTGTTGATGAAAAATAACTAATTGGATTGTTAAAAATCTAACTATAGGATGACCTAATGGATCCTATATGCCTCAGCCTACGTATGAAAAATTATGAAGACTATGTGTTTGTTGTAATGTCGAGATGAAATTAGAGTTATAACTTGATTTATTGAAGGTTCAAGTAAAAAAAAAGGGTAATAGGTTCAAGTATTTATTTGAAAGGTATAAACTCATGCATATGTACAGTATGGATTTTCATTTTGAGAGGTATAATATATCACATATTTGAAATACAATATTAAATATTTAATTGTGGGTTGTTTTGAGTCAAAATACACACAAAAAGTAATGGTAATTTGATGAATACATATATCTGATATGTGAAATGGTAAAATTAGATCTTATTTGAGGAAAATAATACTGAAAATGGATTCAGAACAAAAAATTGAGTAGTTAGGCAAGTTTTTGAAAAATTGATAAATAGTATTTTTACCGGATAAAAATACTGCAATACAATTGCATAGAAAAATGTGAAAAGTAAGATTACTGCATTAGGAGTGAATATATGTTAGAAGAATCAAGAAATATGATTAGTGGTATTATTTGATGAATTTTAGGATTTTTGGGGAAACGTGCCAATAATGCACCTCTAGGGGTAAAACAGTAGTTTCATCTAATTAAAAGAAAACTCCAGATTCATTTGTTTAAGGATAATTAAATGACTTTGGTTAATGTTAACATTTTGATTAAATGGATGATTCATGAATTAATTGAAGATTAGTGGGTTAAATGAGTGAGTTTAAATGGAGGTGACACTCTTGGGGCCTACCTCACTTAAGTGGGATATTATAGCATATGTTTAATTGAAAAAGTGCATCTTCTTCCTCCTTGATGCAGCACCAAAACCGATGGCACCATTAGAACACCTAGAGAAAGCTTGATTTTTTGTTTGATTTCTAGACATCTTTAGAAGAAAGTTCCAACATCAAAATTCATCCAAAATCTAGTGAACAACATTCATGTTATGGATTTTCCTTAAAAAACCACTACATCTTGAGATATCCTCCATCAAGGTTGCGAAATTTTGAGGAGATTGGAGCCATTGGAGCTTGTTTTGATTGGTTGTGCACTCGAAACCTCACCCTAAGACTTTTTGGAGCTAGTTTGTGGTAAGTATTCCCAATCCTATTGAGTTTTGCTGGTGATTTAAAAATGGGTATTTAATTTGATTATGTGTGAGTTGATTGAGGCAGTTGGAAGCATGTAATGGTAGTATCCTTTTGAAATTTAATGCTCACAATGATGAATGATGATGATTGAACCAATACAAATTATTGTGAGAAAGTTTGATAACTTAGACAAATTTTGATGGAGGAACTAAGATTTCTTGTGAAACAAGTTATTGGTAAATCGTGTAAACGAGTAATGGATAATTTGAATCATTAAGAATAAGGTTGAATGAAGGTTGAATGCATGTGAATTGAGTGGAAAACCTTTGACCCCTTGATATGTATTTTTGGCCTAGGCTTGCATTTTGGGAAAATTATGCAAATCTATGTTTTGGTTTGATGAGTGGGTGTTGTGACTGTTGGATTGATTAGGGATGAACCTAAATGGGTACGTAGAACCATGAAAAGTGAAAAAAATCCATTGGCCCTTTGTCTTGCATGCTTTTGGCCTAGAAGGAAAGATTAAGGTAAATAAGGATTGTATTGGTGTTGAGAAAGGTTATGTAGCCATAGTCCATAGAGTTGATTGGATGTAATAGAAACATATTGGGTAACATTTTTGGACCTTGTGGCCGAACCTATAGTGTGATGGTCAAGTTAATTGATGGTCATGTGCGTGTGATCATTTCAGGTTGCCTCCCTCGGCCACGACTGTAGAGGACTGACTCTTGGAGCTCTTTTGGATTGCCTTTGGTCCTTGACCATAAGGATTATGGCATTTCTTTGTTAAAGATAAAGTGTGAGGTAACTTATGGTTGAAGCTACCTAGCTTGGGAGCTTATAACAGGTAATCCCTTGGTATTGGGGTTAATCCCCGTTTGTGCTCCACCATGCCCTGTGGGGTAGTGATTGGAAGTTGTTGAATGTAATAATATGTGTATAACATGATCATGCATTGTGGATGTTGTTTGGTGTATGTGTGATTATACCTGTATCTCTGGCCAGAATATTATTGCCGTATTTGCCGTAGGGGACTTCCACTGGAGAGGCCTTCGTATGGAGTTTCAGTTGGCCGGATGCCATAGAGTCGTTATTTGTTGAGGAGCACTCTAGGAATGTCTCAGGAGTTATAAAATTGGTGCCTTGAATTATATCCCGGGGATATATTCTTGGAAGTGGACCCGATTGGGATTACCATATTATCGTATTGTCGTATTGCCATATTTCCATATTGCAGTATTGCTGTATTGATGTATGCTCTATTATATTTGTATTATTGCTGTTGCACATCTAAGTGAGACATTGGGCGGAGTGATCCTCCAGAATCCTTGGTTTACTGAGATGTATTCGTATATCTCACCCCGCGTTATGGGGCATCATTTCAGTTACGTCTAGTGGTGCTACAAGAGTATTGGGCAAGAGGCCTACATAGTGATGTGGAGTGGAATATTTTGGAGTGCACCATGCATATAGGACTTGATGCATTTTGGAATTTCATGTTGTATATTAGACTTAGTACATGAACGTGTATCATAACATGATTGATATGTACCATGCATAGGGTTTGTTCATGTATCATTTTGGGGCTAAGTCTAATGGTCATGTATTATTGTTATTTTGTCAAATGTGTAATAGTTATATTTGTTAGTGGATTTAAATGTAAATTGATAAATTGAGGACCTTGTGTATTCAACTATGGATGTACGTTATGCAGGGGCAATATATCTATTTTAGGTAATGATATTATCTTGTTATGGGAATGTATGAAAATGGAATCATGTGATTGAAATGGAAGAAATAACTTGTAATATAAGAAAACTATGGATAATACCTTGTATATTAAGTAATGTTCTTATTTGTCGTATATTGTGGGTTGTAAGAGCACCAAGGTTTATTGAGCCTTTGTGTGCCACCCTATGGTCAATCAATAAAAGTTGATTCAGCATAGAAAATTTCCAATATGGTATCAAAGCATCGATCCAAAGAAGATGACTGTGCATATTATTATAAACATATCTATAAAGATATATCTCTCAATCAATACGAGACGACTCTGCATAGAATATTTCCAATATGGTATCAAAGCGTTGATAAAAAAAACATTATACATCCTATAAGTAGCTTTAGCAATTTTCTTCTTTGGTGTTTCTTTGCAAAGGCAACTTAAAATAGTAACAACAAAATTGTGTTCTTTGTGATGACAATCGCAGAGTTTTAACGCAAGTTGTGAAAAATAGTGATGTTTGGATTGTGTCCACTGGTGCATATGCGAATGCACTAGCCCTCACACAAGAAGTAATTCAACTCCTGCTGTAACGTCCTAAGAGCTGGCAAGGGCAGGGAGTGATCGCCGGTGCGAAAGGGCACGGACAATGAGCGGCTCATGCCAAATCTTGCAGCTTGGGGGTTCATGAATGAATCGAATCAACACCCGAAAAAGAGGGATTCCAGAGACTGTGCTGGTATGGGACGGTACAGTTGGGAATAACTTATAAGAATTAATTGGTACTACCTATACTAACAAGATGCATATACTTTTCGGTAGCCCGGATCGAAAGAACTCCACAGTTAAGCGTGCTTGACTTGGAGCAATTCTGGGATGGGTGACCTCCTGGGATGTTTTTCCGGGAAGTGTGCGAGTGAGGACAAAGCACACTGAAAAGTCTCGTGTTAGTGTGTGGGGACAGTTATTGATTCTTGCAAGTGGCCGGACGTTACAAGTGGTATCAGAGCAGGACCTCTCTTCCAGTACGGTGTGGTTCGAGGACGAACCAGGCAGAAATTGGTGAGCATGTAACATCCCAAGAGCTGGCAAGGGCAGGGAGTGATTGCCGGTGCGAAAGGGCACGGACAATGAGCGGCTCATGCCAAATCTTGCAGCTTGGGGGTTCATGAATGAATCAAATCAACACCCGAAAGAGAGGGATTCCAGAGACTGTGCTGGTATGGGACGGTACAGTTAGGAATGACTTATAAGAATTAATTGGCACTGCCTATACTAACAAGATGCATCTACTTTTCGGTAGCCCGGATCGGAAGAACTCCACAGTTAAGCGTACTTGACTTGGAGCAATTCTGGGATGGGTGACCTCTTGGGAAGTTTTCCCGGGAAGTGTGCGAGTGAGGACAAAGCACGCTGAAAAGTCTCGTGTTAGTGTGTGGGGATAGTCATTGATTCTTGCAAGTTGTCGGGCGTTACAAGTGGTATTAGAGTAGGGCCTCTCTTCCAGTACGGTGTGGTTCGAGGACGAACCAGGCGGAAGCTGGTGGGCATGTAACATCCCAAGAGCTGGCAAGGGCAGAGAGTGATCGCCGGTGCGAAAGAGCACGGACAATGAGCGGCTCATGCCAAATCTTGCACCTTGGGGGTTCATGAATGAATCGAATCAACACCCGAAAGAGAGGGATTCCAGAGACTGTGCTGGTATGGGACGGCACAGTTGGGAATAACTTATAAGAATTAATTGGTACTACCTATACTAACAAGATGCATCTACTTTTCGTTGCCCGGATCGAAAGAACTCCACAGTTAAGCGTGCTTGACTTGGAGCAATTCTGGGATGGGTGACCTCCTGGGAAGTTTTTCCGGGATGTGTGCGAGTGAGGACAAAGTACACTGAAAAGTTTCGTGTTAGTGTGTGGGGACAGTCATTGATTCTTGTAAGTGGCCGAGCGTTACACCTGCTTACTCTTATTGATAACCTCGCTACAAGCTTAGATAGGTTGTTTGGTAAGATCCCATTTATGGCTACTTGGTTGATCGATAATGGGGGCCTTTCATCATATGTCGGAAAACCCAGATTTGCTAACAAATGTTGAAACCATTGAGCCTTCATCTATGGGTTTGCCAAATGGAATGATACCTCGTGGAGCTCGATGTGGAACAATCCAACTAAACCATGATATGACCATTAGGATTGTGTTGGTTGGACAATTACTTCACAGCAATAAAAAAGAGATTATTTTTACTAATAATATGTGTGTCATGTAGGACCAGCCATGAAGATGTTGACTAGTGTGGGTAAGCAACAAGTTGGAGCGTATGTGTTTAAGTCAGTATACCATTTTGCATATGTTGTTCATCGTAAGGAGTCCTTAGAGATATGAAATTGTAAACTAGGCACCACTCCTTCAAGGTTCTTTCTTTCCTTCCCATTGTGGCTGATGTCGGGAGTAGGACACATGATGACTATGCATCTGATGCTTGCTAATGTGCTAAGTAGATAAGAAAAGTTTTTCCCCACAATATTCAACATAGTAAGAGGTGCTTTGATCTTGTACACATATGTGATGATGATAGTAGGGTTGTTTGGGTTTTACTCATGGCTGAGAAGAATGAAACATTTTCGTTCTTAAAAAGTTTCTTTCTATGGTGTACACACAATTTGGAACGACCATCAAAGTTTTACGTTTAGATATGACTTTATATGATGATCTGGTTATTTTCCAAGAATTTCATGTTTAGACACCCCATAACAAAATGGTCTGAATGTTGCACGTGCATTACGATTCCAAACTAATCTTCCCTTTGAATTTTGGGGAAGAGTGTGTTCTTGCTGATGTACACGCAATCAACTGGTCACTTTCTAATTTGATTCAGTGGAAGACCCCTTAAAGTTGTTCAAAATTATTCCAAAATTTTCTCATTTGTGCATGCTTGGTTGTCCATGGTATGAACATCTACGCCCTAAGCCACAAAACAATTTTGACTCACATTCATACAAGTGTATTTTTCTTGTTTACCCTTATGGACAAAAAGGATGGCAATTCTATGATGTTGAGACTTAAAGAAATACATTTGTCTCCCACGATGTTCGATTTCATGAAAATATTTTTCTATTTGTATCCTCTTGGTCTGCCTATGATGACCAGTGTCACATTTTTCCTATCATTTCCCTAGATTATGATATGCAAAGTAGTCCTTTATCCTTGACCAACAAACAACTGACTCCATGTTGCTATAGTCATCCATTTTTGGGCCATCTTCCCTAAATGATAGACTGAGAGCTAAGGTAAATTATGACACTTTTGCATCTCCAAGCAATCAATTAGGTGCAACATCACCTCTAGATGCTTCTAAACCACCCTCATCCTCTTTTGGACATGGTCATTGGGAGAGAAAGCCACCATCTTGTTTGAAAGATTGTAAATGTGACAATGCTACTAGATATACACCTACATTGCGCTCAATCATTCCAGATGCTCCCTAGGTACTTTATACCTTATTGACAATTATGCCTTTTATTCTAATTTTTCTATCCAGCACCAATATTTTTTTCTAGCTATTAACGATGAGGTAGAACAAAAGTCCTTTAAAGAAGCTATGGCAGACTTTTATTGGGGTGAGGCTATGCAAAGGAGTTCAATGTATTGGAAGACAATTAGACATGGATTCTCACCCATTTACCTCCTAGCAAACATATTGTACCTAGAAAATGGGTCTATAAAATAGTACAAGTTTGATGACACAATGGAGCGATTCAAAGCAAGACTTGTCATTACGGGTAACAATCGGGTTGGAGGGAAGATTGTAAGGAAATATTTGCATCAATGGCTAAAATGGTGAGTGTTCGCACATTTCTTAGGTTGCAATTGTTAAAGGGTGAGAATTGCATTAGATGGATGTTAACAATACTTTTCTCTATGGTTATCTCCACGAAGAAGTCTATATGAGAATCCTACGAGGATTTCTCTGGGTTCTTATAGTCAAATTTTTCGCTTAAAGAAATTCTTTTACGATTTGCATCAATCTTCGTGCAACTAGTTTGACAAGCTTTGTTCATCTCTTGAAAATTTTGGTTTTTGGCAATCCAAAGCCAAATTTATATTGCTTACTTTCCAAAAGGGCCACATTGTCCTTGCATTGTTTGTATATCTAGATGACATAGTGCTGGATGGGAATGACTCTGCTACTGGAAATCCTATCTCAATTCTTGCTTTAAAATAAATGATTTAATACTTTTAAAGTGCTTCTTGGGCATTAAGTTTCACATGGATCCTCAGATTTTTTTCTATGCCAAAGAATATATGCTTATGATATACTCTCAGTTAGGATTTATGTAACACCCTGTCTGCAGCTGATGTATTATCATACATTATGGTATTAAGCGTAGCATACTTAAATAATTAAGTGGAAGACTTTAATAAAAGTATCACTATTACACTAGGTAATAATGTGAATCAACTTTTTCCTTATGTATTGCTATGCATATTGTATCTTTCATATTATCATCAATTGTACAGTCCTATACCTGCACAATATTCTTACTTGATAACTCGGTAAACCATAATTAATGTTAACTTTCTACCCGAGCATGATAGACATATATCACCTTGGATAGAAACTCATGGAAGTCATCATGACTATAAATTAGACATATAGGAATGGTTCCAAATTCCATCACAAGTGCCTGATAGACAGTTAACTCAATCTTTACATAACTCATACTATCGAGTGGCATAAACCTAGAATCCGTCCATGGATTCATACATACAAATGGCTTCGTGCCAATACTTACATAAATTCATAATCTTAACATACCTCATTTGTACATAAGTTTACATAAGCCCTAATTGCATTACATTTAACCAATGCACACAAACTAGCACAAGAGATACATGGCCATCCTTACAGTTCCTCAGATTACATGCATAATGTAATCCTTAATCCTGTTACATCATTTGAATATTACCATTACATGATTGAATGCTCAAATCAAAAGACTAACATATCATAAATACAAGCCTTAGTTTTCCAAAAAATAAAAATAAATACAAGCCTTAATCGAAGTATACAAGTTTCTTTCCAAAATGCATACACGACTACACATCATATATATATATATATATATATATATATATATATATATATCACATCTCCAGCATATGAGCCACATTCTCTATACAGGCTTCTTGCCCTGTGAGGTCCTACCTTCCTCAGCTGAAGTACCTGAAATATGATCCCCAAGGGGTGAGATGGCATCTAAATAAATTCAGGGTTCTTGGAAGATCCCTCCACCCATGAGTTCATTTCTTGCATGAAAGGTTAGATAACATAGCATAATAACCTCATATTCAAATTCTGAATCCTCCAAGGGTTATCCCAAAGGATAAATCTCCCCAAAAGAAACCTCACATATAACCAGTCCAAGGGTTGTCCCAAAGGATAAATTTCCCAAGAAAATACACTTCTAAGGGTTGTCCCAATGGATAAATTCCCCAAAAAAGTTCATGTATAAGTTAATTGGCCAAGAACTGTTCAGTCATTCAATCATCACATAACATCCATTCAATCATCATATAACATCTATATAATATTCTTATTTGAATGCAACTATGCTATCTATCTAACATCCATTCAATCATCCAAGTATAACCATTATTCCCAAAGGAGAATGTCATAACAATAAAGGGGATAAGCCCCAAGATCCAAGAGTTTGCCTCTTGTAGTTTCTTCCTTTACAAGCTTTCTTCGAGCTTCTAGCAACCTATTCAACACTTGGCAATTTCACCAATCCAACCTTATTTAAGGCAAAAGCCAAGCAAACAATTTACACAACATAATCTTCAATATGTCAAAGCCTCCCAATTTCTATCAAAACTTTAGGTTTAGTAACTTATCCTAACACTTGATATTTCAAGCATCTGGGCTTCAACCTCAAAATACCTATTCAAAGAATACAAATCCATTCATCAACATATATAACATACAATCCATTAAGCCAATGCTTGAATATGCTTAAAAGTATGGTATTCAAATGCTCACCCTTTCCTTGGAATTCAAGAAACAAGGTCTAGTTCCATAGGTTGATCCAATATTTAATCTTTCACTTGGATATCACAAGGTTCACCACTATATCATTAACCAAGCAACAATCATCATTAAATTTCAATCAAGGCTTAAAACATAAAACACCCTTACTTTATTCTTAAACCATAATTGAAACAATGGTTCAAATGGTTGTTTCATTACTTGCCCTCAATTAAATACCATTCCTTGTCAATTCAAGCCCATTTCAAGTGTTAAAATACCAACATCCAACACTTTATTCATGCATCATATTTTTGAAAATGGTCTTATGTTACTTCAATTATTTTTTTCCCTTACAAATAATTTCTCATCACATTTTTCATAACAATTCAAGCCCATTTCAAGTCAAGACCATTTAAAACTATTCTTAAAGAATGATCACATTACGTAATTAATCATGAACACTAATAAAAGTAAGGCTTTCTTTCCTTGTAATTACTTAGAATGATACTAGAAATAGATTTCTAGTTTCACACAAGATCAAGCAAGCTTCTAATGTCCAAATTCAAGAATTGCGAAATTCATGCCCAAGTGGATTCATTAACATTCAAGGCTTTGCAATGACCAACACTTGGTGGTTTCATCACTAAACCAATCAAGGAATATAAATCAACATCAAAATCACAACCAACCATCCTGATCATCAACATTCAAAATCCTTCAAAACCTGGCATCATGAACTTCAAGAATCAATGGTGTAAGTTTAGTTTTTTTACCATGAAAGTCCACAAAAATCAAAATCACTCAAGGATCATATTTCCAAGCTTCAAGGCTTCAAAAGCTCATTCTAGCTCCATGAACACATAATTGGTCGAACATGAAGAATGAAGGAATCTCCTCACACAAGGCTTTTCTAGGGAAACAAATGGTTGGATTTTTGTTCTTAGGCTAAAATCTATAACTTTTATGAAATTAATCATGGTTGGTCGGCCATGGTGCTGATTTGAAGGGTCATTCACGATGGAAGAAGAAAGCCACAAAATATCTTAAGTTTGGTCATAAAACTAATAAGACTTTGCCTAAGCTTTCAATATTTCCTAAATGGTCCTTAGAATTTCATTAAATCATAACTTTTTAACCTAGAAAATTAATTAACCATTAATAGCATCATTTTCATCCCACACAATTTTTTGAACTTTCACATTATGACATCATAATTAAGTTTAGAGCAACTTTTGCATATTTTCATTTTGGTCCCTAAACTTTCCATAATTACATTTTGGTCCCTAGTGAATTTTTAGTCTTATTAACCTCCTTAATCCGTTAATTAACTTCACATTGATCCAAATCATAAGTTTGTTATGGCTAAGGGGTCAATATATTTTGACCATGCTCACTACTTTTGCATTATTGGAAGACTAGTATATCTCACAATCACCCGCCATAATTAAATTATTCAGTTCACATATTATCACAATTCGTGCAACACCCTAAAGTGAAGCATTAAGAAGTAGTAATTCAATTTTTGTGTTATCTTAAAACCAATCATAGAAAAGGTCTCTTCGTATGTAAGGATTGTGATCTCAAACTTTGTGCTTATTGTAATTCAGATCGGGTTGCTTGCCCTCTAACCCATATGTACTTATTGGTTATTTCATACCACTTTATTTAAACTTTCACTCCCTAGCTTATTTGGTTAAAATCATTATTGGCTTCACTTGGTGTCAACCATGCATCGCCGCTTTTATGTGATAACCAAGCCGCATTATGTAATACCCTGTGTGCACCTGGTGTATTAACCTAATTATGGTATTACGTGCACTTGTATTAGTTCTTAATTAGTTAGTTAATTCTAAGACAACTCCTTAAGTTACAATTTTGTAAAGTAAATGACATTTATGGTGAAAAAATGGATAAACTTTTTCCTTTTTAAGAACTAAGTTCATTCTGTGCTCATTAATGTCTAACTTATAAGTTACAAAGCTTAACTTAGGTAGGAAAGTCTTATACGAGCTTACAACCTCATATCAAGTGGCCCACACAAGATTGGAGATGTAAAAGATGGAACATCATAATTGGTCCAGCGCGTTGTAAAACGCGGAATAGGTATTTCTTCACTGACTTAGCGCATTAAAACACGTATCCCAGGGCATTGTAGCACACTATCTATACATTAACACACTCAAACAAAAACTTTGGGGTTTTCTGCTATAGTGTGTTATAGTGCCCAAAGAGTGCGCTTTAACGCGCTAATCCAATAACTAATTAAGGTCTTCTTTTTAGTGCCCTAGTCCCCATTCTTGAGCATTAACACAACTCCTACCACTTAATTGATCATATCACAAACTATATAGATGAAACCAATCACTACACATTGATTTCCAGAGGGATTTATCCATGGGTTCATCATATAATGTCTACGTATAAAAATACATTTCCTTGGTTTCAAGCCATTAGCAAAACACATAATTAAGGTTCTAAGTAGATTACATCCAAATATGCATCATTCTTGCATTCAACACTTCACATTCATCAATAACAAGCTTGCATTACAAGTCATCAATAACATCTTCAACCCTTTCCCCAAAGAATGGTTTTACAAATAACTATACTCCAAAGTATTTACAAGTAAAACCCAAAAATGTCATATTAATATCAAGCTACACAATTAGCCTTAATGACTAAGCATGCTTTTTCCCTCGGGTTGAGTCAGTCCCTCCTCTTTGAGAACCTGAAACATATCCCTATATCGGGTGAAAGACGAATATCAGTAAACTAAAGACCTTTGGAGATCACTCCGCCTTCAAGTTTACTTACCTGCATGAAAGGGTAGAACAACATGGTATAATATAACATCATATAGTCAGTGATACAATCTAGAGTTGATCAATCCGGGCACCCGATATACTAGGATAACTTGAAAAGCCGTCACTCAAACAAATGTCCCATATAAGACTTCCAAGACTTTGATATCTTAGGATAATTCCCTAAAGTAAAGCCCATGCCATATTCTTTTGGCCAATGAACCTAACAAGCATGAATGCCCTCCGTGTACCTAGTACACTAAGATCACTCAAATGAGTCATACTACAAACGAGCGTCCTTATGAAACTCCTAAGAGTGAAATCTCTTCAAATACATCCCTCAAGGGGTAGTTCATACTATATTCTTTTAGCCAATGATCAACTAATGATTCCATGGCTATACGCTTAAGCACATCATATCATATATCAAATTGCACATTAGTCCGTACACTAATTATGCAATCTAGCCTCTGGTGCTTGTTTATTGGTCCACACACCAACAAACAACGATTCTCTGTATGAATGCACATTACACCATATTCTAACAATCTAATCAATCATCTAAAATAATAGTCGTTACCCCAAAAGGGTATGGTTGAATATTAAGTGGGACTAATCTCAAGATCCAAAAATTTACCTTTCTTAAGCTTGATTCTAAAGTTCCTCCTTTGTTCCAACCAAAACGACAATTATACAATGTCGACAAACAACACCTAAAATATGCCATCAACAACATATTTCAAATATGAATTCTTCAAGTTCATGGCTTAATTCATCAATATACAAGGAATGAGTACTTGCCCGCAATTCTTCAAAACCCAAGATTGAAATCCTAGTCCAATGTGGGTTCCAACTCAAAATCACCTCTAGAATCAACATTCCTACATCAAATATATACAAAACAACCATCAATTACAACACTTAACCCATATATTAAAAATCTCCAAATTCCATGAACCCTAAATTATAAAATCCTTAAGGAAATCCAAGTGAGCCATATATTATTACCTCTCAAGCTTTAAACAAGAAGAAATTAGGATTTCTAAGCTTCGAAAGTGAGATAGTCACCTCCTTGCTCCAATCCTAAGTGGCACTCCAAATAGGTTCAAGGGGAGGGAAGTTTTCTCTTTGGCTCCTAGAGCATATGTGGGTTTTCCAAGATGACTATGAGTGTGGAATATGGTGATGGTAGTGGGTCAACTTGGCTCGGTGGTTTAGGGAGAAGAAACAAGAAGAGGTCTTTTCTTCTTGAAGAGAAGGAACCATGAGAATGAAGAGGGAGGGGGAGATCCACGAGAAGCTAAGAGGAAAAGTGGAAAAAGTGAATGGAGATAGAGAATTGGCCTTTTTGCTTTTAGAAATATCTCATTTAGGAAAAAACCCATTTATCTTTTTCACTTATCATAATAGCCACCCACTCATTCAACTCCCTTAACTTATGATTCTTGGTTAGACAAGTTTAGTTGAAATGTAATACATATAATTAATATTTAGGGTCTTGGTAAATTTTGCATAATTATAATTTTACCCCAAACTTTTAATAATTGCATTTTTACCCCGAAAAATGATTTAGTTCAAAATGAGATTTTTTTAATCTAATTTTAGCCCCTTAATTACATCTTAATTCCCAATTACCTAAATTAATTATTTGGATTATTATCAATGATCATTTTGTTCGTGAAAGCTAATTAATGCCGGCCATTGCAATTTGCTAATCAAATCCTAATATAAGCTAATTAATGTCAACCATTATGATTTGCGAAACAAATCCTAACGGATGCTAAATAATGACAATTAATCTTAACCGTTATGGTTTGCTAAACAAATCTTGATATCCTAACAAGATAAAGAAAAAAGAGAATATATGATTTATATTAATAAAAAAATAATGATAAATTTGATTTAAAGACAAATAATCTAGTAAATATATTTAAAAATTTGATTTTTAAAGCGAAAAATGAGTAAAAATTAAGCATAGTACGAATAAATTGGTAAAGGTTTTAATAATTGAGAAATAGTGTTAGTAGGTTAATATAAGTCCCAATAATGATAAAATTTAACTATTCAGCACCATTGGGGTTGGACTGTCTTTAATATCTCAAACAAAAGTTATTTTGAATTTAAATAATGTGAAAATTTCTCAAATAATCCTCTTTATTATATTATTTTTATATTCTTTCAATGCATTAAATATATTTTTATTTAATACTTTTTATTAATATTAAGAAAATTAAAAAAGTACTTTAAGAGAATACAACAAAGCTCTTGTTTTATTTCTTGTAATATGAGTGTGAAATTTACATAGAAAACAACAATAACAGTCGTGAGCAGATTTGTAAGAAAAATGGAATTGTTGTTCTCAGATTTTTTGAACGAAAGGTTCGGTCAGCTTGAGTAACTGCGATGACCAGGGATAAAGAAAAAATTAGGAAGAAAAACTTGCGTGGACATATTTTAAATTAATTGATTTACAGATATGAATTCAAAACTGCGAGAGCAATGCCATTTTGTTCGTCAAATTCATAATATCAATTAATTCTCAAACTTGGTCTTACCCGTTATTTTGTATATGTTTATTGTGCCTATTTAGGTGTTGACTTTGCATAATCACAAAAGGGCCAAAGACCATGTACAAGTTGCGCACGCGGTCTCCACACACTGTTGTTCCAAATTAATTTCAACCATATTTTGTTTTGTTTTAAGAAAACGTTTGATTTTGGTAGCATGCCCGCAATTAATGGAATTGAATTTATAGACAACTTTTTCTCTAGTCATCATTATATATACTAAGGGAATATATACTAAGGGAATAAATATCATTGGAAAGTTTGATGATGTATCACTCCCTCCTTCAATTTCACCAATGTGTTCACACTTGAGAAAATTTGAAAACTTTCTTCTTTTGGATTTTTTTTAATCGAAAATTAATATTAAATAAATAATAATAAAATAAATCAAAATTTGAAAGTAAGGAATTAGTGGGAGACATCTAATTAATGCCCCACTATCATTTCTACATTGGAAGTGTAAGGTTCTTAATTGAAAATTACTAGAAAATGAAAAGTCTATTAATGATATTGAAAATTATCCTACCTAAACAAAGTTTTTCAGTTCCTCTCATCTCTCAATTATTCTTATAAATACCAAATTTCAAAATGGTATCTTTATTTTTCTCTCACAACGCCTTTCTCAGCTCTGATTCTTCACCCAAACCCATCCTTTCCTCTCATCCACTCTCATTCTATTTTTCATTTTCTTGAACATTAGTCACGGACTCGATTACCTCTTTCCAGTCAAAAAGGAAGCAAGACAGAATCTTCAGCGAAGAAGATCCACTCTCATTCTTAATATTGTGAAAGGTTCCATCTCAATACTTTCTGATGCTGGTCTAGGAATAGCCATGTTCAGTCTAGGTACTTCTCTCGAGCCTTATAATTTTTTAATTTTTTTTTCCTTCCTTTCATTTTAATTTTGCCATTGTCCTAAAAAAATGTATGTTAATTATTATGGGAACCATTTATAATAAAATGCTTTCTTAAACAGGTCTGTTCATGGAATTACAACCCAAGATCATTGCCTGTGGAAAATCTGTGGCAGCATTTTCTATGGCTGTTAGGTTCTTGACAGGTCCAGCTGTAATTGCAGCAACCTCAATAGGCACCGGTATGCGTGGAGTTCTTTTACATGTTGCAATTGTTCAGGTGAAATATATATGAAACCCACTTTGTCATTTAATCAAAGTCAAATGTTGTTGTTCTTAGTTATTTATGATAATAAGTTTAATTTTTGCAGGCTGCCCTTCCCCAGTGTATCGTTCCTTTGTGTTTGCCAAAGAATACAATCTCCATGCAGATATACTCAGTACTGCATAAGTGTCTTTTGTAAATCTATTTTTAATAAAATGCAATAGATGCAAGTGATTGTGTGGACTTGTGGCATATAAAATAAATTCTAAAAGAGACTTCACAAATTGTGCAGGGTTATATTTGGAATGCTGGTTGCATTGCCCATAACAATACTCTACTATGTGCTACTTGGAGTCTAATCTATCTTGGGAAGCAAAAGAAATAGAAAAGAAGTATGATGCTGTCACTGTACGTAAATCCAAGTCAAGCTCAAGATATTGGGTTTAGAGAAGGAAAGAGAAATTATATATAGTATATTAGATTTGTTAAAAGTTTCCAGCTCACTCTTCATTCTCTCTATTTGTTAATGGAAAAATCTTTTAGTTAGGTAGGAAAGCAAGAGATTACAACCTATGAGGCGCGAGAGAGTCTTCACATATCAATATTTGTATTATATCATTATATATACTAAGGGAATAAATAACATTGGAAAGTTTGATGATGTGTGACTCCCTCCTTCAATTTCACCAATGTGTTCTCACTTGAGAAATGTTTGAAAAGTTTCTTTTTTTGGTAATTTTTTTTAATCAAAAATTAATATTAAATAAATAAAAAAAAAAAAATACATATTCAAAATTAAGGAATTAGTGAGAGACATCTAATTAATGCCCCACTATCATTTCTACATTGGAATTGTAAGGTTCTTAATTCAAAATTATTGGAAAATGAAAAGTCTATTAATGATATTGAAAATTATCCTACCTAAACAAAACTTTTTAATTCCTCCCATCTCTCAATTATTCTTATAAATACCAAATTCCAAAATGGCATCCTCATAAAGATGAATAAAAATGAGTTGCCAATTCGATGAATAAAAATGAGAAATCGTTAATCCTAAGATGAATGAGATATGAATGGAATCCTCATAAAGATGGGAATGTTCATAATGATAAGATGGAAAACGAAAAATAATTATACAAGATATAGAATTTAAAATCACAGATGAATGAAAGATATTTTATTTTAATTTGAAATTTAAAATATTTAAACTAAATAGTTAGTGCGAAAAGAGTTTAGTATTAATTAGTGATAAACAAGTGTATTAATATCCTACTTATTTTTTAAAATTCAAAATTTGAAGTTGATATAGGTGGGAAAAATGGTTTAACATCTTTTAGCAGGAGACAACTGTATTAAATTTCCATCTATTATCATCATAAAAAAAAAATCCATCTATTATATACTTAAAAGGAGAATAAAAAAAACTGATGTGTCAAGCTCTCATGCAGTTTCAGCTTTGTGTTCACACTTGAATGTCAATTTAAAAAAAATTACATAATAAGATTTTAATTATCAAAATTTGAAATTAAGAAATTAGTGGGAGACATCTAATTAATGACACACTATCATTTTTACATTGGAACCTGTAAGGTTTTTAATTGTTGTATTGGAAGATGGAAGGTTCTTTATTAATGTTATTTGAAAATGGAAAACTCATCGTTTGATATTTGCTTATAATCTTCAAATCATTCAGACGCTTAATCTTCTACCTCCTGTGTGTTCTCACTTGCTTGCCAATTTTGAAAATAAATAAATAACAAAAAATTAAGTTTTAAGTAAATTAAATTTCAAAATTAAAGTGTTAGTGGAAGACATCAAATTAATGTACTACTATCATTTCTATATTGGAATTGTAAGATTTTTAATTATTCTATTAGAAGGTGGAAGGTGCATTACCAATGTTACTTGAAAATGAAAAATCCATCATTTCATGGAGAATATACACAACCTTCTATGCATGTCTACCACTACTTTAAGTATGGAAAATTGTTAAATCTATTAATAATATTTGTTATTATGTCTATTGGGTGGGAAAATATTTAATATTTCAAAATTCAAACTTTTTAAATTAGAATTTTTAACTTGATAGGTGGAAAAAGAATTCCGCATTAATGTTTCTGTAGTGGAAAAAAAAATATATAATAAAATTAAATTTAATATGATAAATTATAGATTAAACAAAAAGTTATTTAAAATTTATAAAAAAATATGTATAGTTGATAAAAAATAATTTAAATTTGAAATTTAAATAAAGAAAATTAGAAATGACATATTTATACCTTAAATAAATTAAAATTTTAACATTAAAAAGTAGGGAAATTCAATTCTTATGTTACAGGAATCAAAAATTATTTTCCTGCTAACTCATAGAGAAGCGTGCCATACTTTTTATGTTTTTTTTCCATCAAAAATCAATGGGTCCCACGAAGAAGTGTGTTTGCAGGAATATGAAATTTTATGATGCAACAAGAGAGACTGAATCCCCTAAAAAGTAATACAAAAATAGAATTAAAACATTTCCACACAAATATTTTTTTAACATAAACGTTTTAAACATATATGTATAACCAATATTAAAAAATTTAAAAATTATAAATTAAAAGAGAAAAAAAATTAAATTTTTCAAAAATATGTCTAATTAATAAAAAAATATTCGATTATATTAAAAATAATTCAATTCAATTCACCAAACATTTGATTTAGTAGAATACTTTTTGTATCAACTCATATTTGTTCATTATAAATGTGTTACAAATATAAAAAAATATGCACAATGAAATATAAAAGAATTTAAATAAAAATAAAAAATGACATTTATAATTAAGTAAAAAATGATAATAAAATTTAATCACTATAAAAATATGACTTTTAATTTAATATATAAGAAAGAAATTAAACTTTCATTCTTTTGATGTAAGAGTAAAAAAAAATACAATTTCCTATGTCGTAAATGAAAACTAGAAATTATTAATTGAAGAATGTGCACATCCTTCTATGCATGTTTTCCACTACTTTGTGCATGGAAAATTATTAAATCTATTAATAATATTAATTATTATGTCTATTGGGTGGAAAAATTATTTAATATTTAAAATTCAAAGTTTTATATTTTGAATTTTGAACTTGATAAGTGAAAAAAGAGTTCAGCATTTAATGTTTATGTAATGGGAAAAAGAGATATATATATATATATATATAAGCAATTTTAATTTTAATATAAAATTATAGATTAAACAAAAAATATATTTAAAATTATATAATATATGTATAGTTGATAAAAAATAATTTAAAATTTAAATTTAAATAAAAAAAGAAATGACGTATTTATACTTTAAAAGAAAATTTATTAAAATTTTAACTTAAAAACGTAATACAAAAAGAGAAAAAAAGTTCGTACAAGTATTTTTTTAAAAAAATATTGTAATAAATGAAAGTTCATCTCTGAGATAAAATTTAAAAACCTAGACGCAACTATAAGAACTTTTTTGTGGATAAATATAAAAATCTATTGCATGCTGATAGTTAGATGTGGCAAACTGGGCTCGACCCGGATGGCCGACCTACCAACACATTTTTATAATTAAATTAAAATTTCATCCTTCTTCCTTTATAATCAAATTCTTAAATCTAATTTTAATTTTTGTAAATACAAATTTGTATAATTCATAATACTAATGACACAAATCCTTGCAAAAAATAATTATTTACATAAAATGCTGATAGTTAAAGGTTGTAAACTGGGCTTGGCCCAGAGGGCTTGCCCGCCCAGTCCGCCAACATGCTTTTATAATTAATTTAAAATTTCACTATTCTTCTGTTATAATTAAATTCCTAATTCAGATTTCAATTTTTGTAAATACAAATTTATACAATTCCAAATACTAATGATGCAAATCATTGCAAAAAAAAATTATTTATTATTATTTTATAAATATAGTTGTAATAAATGAAAGTTCATCTCTGAGATAAAATATAAAAACTTAGACGCAACTATAAAAGCCTTTTTGTGTGGATAAATATAAAAACATATTAAATGCTAATAGTTAGAGGGACCAACACGTTTTTATAATTAAATTAAAATTTTATCATTCTTTTATATAATGATATAAAACGTTGATAATTAGAGGTGGCAAAATGGGCTCGGCCCGGAGGGCCGGCCTACCCCGCCCGCGAACATATTTCCCCCGCTTATATCTACTATCTAACAAACCTGTCTTTGTATGGTTAAGATAATTAGATTTATTGCTGTAAATATTTCAGAAATAAACATTTAAATAAAATGAACAATCATATTGTGATAAATAAAAGTTCATCTAAACAAAATGAGCAATCAGCACAATATTTAATTTTTTTCTTCATGTATATTAATTGATTTTATTTTGTAGCAAATTTTGTGTACAGTTGAATCAATAAGACGGGATTATATTGAAAAATAATGCAAAGTAGAAGGTTCATTGGTAGTTATATTTGAAGACTAAATTATTGAGTAAATAACTATATTTGATTTGAATAATAATCAATGCCTCTGAATTGCAAAATTTTGTTTGTGGTTGATATTTACAAAGTTCTGTGTGAATATTGTAACCTTTTAAAGTTCAAAAATAGTAAAACAATTTTTTTTTATTTCAGATAATTCTCAAATAATAGGTTTTATTTTTTATTTTTTGTTCCTTTATGTTTATACCTCTACCATAATACCATTCAGAGCTTGATAGCAAGATGAAAATGTTAGATTTACCGGTGCGATGATTAACCAACGACGACGGCAACAATTTTGTTCTTTTTTCCCTGGACATCGCACGGGTAATTTACTAGTTTATATAAATTTGAGGACTTAACTCGGGGTTTTTCTTCCATGCGTCAGTCAAATAGTGATGTACGAATGCGTTAATCATAATAATTTTGATGAATTTATAGAAAAAAAGTTACAAATATTCTAAAGTGAGAAATGTTATATTTATAACCTTTTTTCGCTTATAACTTCTTACCATCAATTTTTTTTATAGCCACTTACCATCAAATTATAATTATTAATTTACGTCAATCTAATGGTTATAATTTATTGATAATTAATAAATATGATTTAATAAATTAAATTTTTAGTTTGAAAAAAATCAACTATTAAATTTTAATTGTAAGAGGTTACAAGCAAAAAGAAATATAAATATAATCTTCCTCTTACAAAGTTAAAAGGTTATAACTTTTTTATAATATGTATCCAAAAAAAAGTACAATATCAATTTCAGAATATGTTATTTTTTATAACTTTTTAAAAGTTATAACTTTATTAAAATCTAGAGAGTTAAACTTTATTTACGTTTCTGAAAATATATCCTTTACTAACTTAGTATCTAAAAAATATTTTTATCAATTTAATTTTTAGAAATTATTTTTTTATTCTTTTATATATTAAAATTTAAAGTTGTTAATTTAAAAACTTAATGTCAAAAGATGACATATTAAATTTAGTTCATTAAAATAAGCTATTTTTTTTAGTTATACATATCATATGGATTTGTGTGTATAGTATTTTTTTTTAAAATATTTACATATTTTTGAATGCATTTTGGAAAAAAAAAACATCTTATTGACTTAATTAGGCGAGTTATACATATTATGCTATCTTTTTTTTTTGAAAAATGAATTTTAAAGTTGATAATATTAAATTTAAAATAATCAATCTTTAAGCCATTAGAATTGACCAAATGGCGAGAGATTTGGATAGTTTGTTTGATGTTATAAGTTTAAACCTCGTCTTTAGTGCTAGGGGTGTTAACAGGTCGAGCCGAGCCGAACTTTGGTCTTAAAAGGCTAAGCCTGTGTTTAAATGTGTCAGCCTGACCTAGCTTGTTACCTGTTATGAATATAATTATCGGCATGTAGCCTGTCTTATTTATAAAAAATAAAAGTCTGATTTAGCCTGTTAGCGTGTTTAAAAAAAATAAGACAATATAAATTTATTCAAACAAAATATATGATTAACAATACTAATAATTTCACAAAAATTCATAAATTCAATGTATATCCAAAAAGCAAAATATATAACAAAAACATTCAAAAAAATTGTTTAACCAATAAAATGAGGTGAAATGGGTTGAGGAGAGAGAGAAAGTTATTATGAATAGTAAAAAAAATATAAAATAAAAAAGTGTTAGTATACTAGGCTAGCCTGAAAGGCTTTGAGGCCGAGCTTTTGAATTAGAGCCTGAGTCCTTTTTATTAAACGAGCTTTTATACAAGTTCAAGCCTGATTCCAACAATCAATTTTAAACATGTAAGCCCAAGTTTTCACGAGCCGAGCCTAAGGCCCCTGAAAGGTTCCTGATTCGTTTAGCACCCCTACTCAGTGCCACCATTATATTCAAAAAAATAAATAATAATCAATAAAAAAAAATTAAAAATTTCATGTTTTAAAGACTAAATTAACAAAAATATTTATATGAAAATGAAAATAAAATTTAGCTCAATAATCCCTTTAACTCAATAGTCACTAAAGTTTTAGTTATACAAAGCGAAATTAAATAATAACACAAATTTCTCACAAATTAGACATGGAAACTATAAGCAAAAATGTTACCTGTTCAAAAAATATATATACAATAACAGAGGGGAAAAAAAGAAAAAAGAAAAATGAACAGAAGATATTTGTGTAAATAAAATCACAGATTTTTTGAATGGTGTGTTTTTTCCTTTCAAAACGCCTATTAGGTTTATGGTGTGTATGCTAACCATTCTGTTTCCTGACACTATTTCTGAAATGAAATAATTATTTTCTATTTCTGTGCCTTGAAACAGTTTTTGAGAAAAAAATGTGTTTGATAACATGTTATATTTTTATTCCGAAAATGAGAATTGTGTTTGATAACACAACAAATAGTATAATAAAAAATAACTCCTGTTAAGCATAATTTTTTTTCGGATCATCACTTTGCTTTTCATATGGTGTGGTGGTGGTGGCGGCAGCGGTGACATGATTGTGGTAATGGTGGCGGTAGTGGTGGTGGCGGCGTGATGATGGTAATGATGGTGGTGGTGACTGTGTAAGAATCCACACCGTTAATTAAGGAAAATTATTAATTAAATGTGTGAAATAAGGAAATAATTCCATAATTGACTTTAATAATTATGATAAGGCTTAAATAAATATAGAAAGTGATTAAAAATGCTGAAAGTCACTCTTCGGACGAAAAATGCAGATACCGGTTATGCTGCTCGGTATAATTGCGTACCGATGAAGTATCCCGGAAAATTATAATAAGTGTATGAATATTTCTAGAATATTATATAGGACTTGTAAAACAAATTTCAGGCTAAAATAAGGAGAACTGGTGCCAGAACTGATACTGGCTATGGAAAAGCGCGTACCGAAAAGGTGCTGCGAAAAATAAAATAAAAAAATGATAAATCTTAGAAAAATGAGTAGGTTCAGAATCCTAAGTTTGGGATTAAAATGCTAAGCGTAGCTATTAGCGCTAATGCAGTGCGTTTAAAATTTAAGTGGCCTATATAAGACCTTGGCACATGATCCTAGGTCTATTTTGGTGCCTCCTTCGTAGGAATTTTATGAGTTTGAGCTCTCCTTGCTGCCTTCCTCTTCCTTGCTTAGGAACTCACCAAAGAAACTACCTTTCTTCCATTTCTCTTCACCTAAACACCTTGGGTGTGTGTGAACAATCATTGTGGGTGAGAAAGTGGCTTCTTTTCTGAGTGTGGCTGCTGTCTTGTGAGGGTGAGTGTGCTGCCTTCTGGTTTTGGTGAGGGGGGAGCCATTATCTTGGTTGTTGTAGCTCCAAGAAGCTACCTTTGTGAAGAAAGGACCCATCTTTGTGTGCCATTTTCGTGCATCTTGTGAAGTCAGACTTGAGGAGCTGTTGGTGAGCTCCAAGAGCACCTTCTTGCTCTGTTTTGAGCTTGGGTAAGTGTCACCAACCTTGAACATGAGTTCTTTTTGTTAAAGATGGAACCTTGATGCATGTAATGAACTAAAGATCATAACTTAAGGTTGGGTAAGGTTAAACACACCTAGAAATGCATGTTTAAGCTTCTGTAATCGGTAAAAGTCGAACCTTTGGATTGATATCTCGCGAAATGCAGAATCTGAGTTCTGCCACGAAATATCCGGATATGGGGTTCTGAATATCCGGATATTGATATTTGGATATTTCAAGACAAATATCCGGATATGCCCCTGACAAATATCCGGATATTCTGGGTTTTCGAGGACAGTGAGGGTACTGTTCATGCAGAATGCTATTTTGGGTTTGTGGACCCATGATTAGTCAGTGTGGGCTTCTGTATTAATTAATCTAAGTCTGAATCAAAGTGATTTAGGGCTTATGGCTTTGTGAGAAGCCTTAAGACATGAAACGTAAAGGAAAGGCGTTGTCTTTATGTCATATGCTTGTAGAGTATGAATATTGATATTATGATTGGTCCAAACGGATTGTGATTATGCTGTGTGTGGACTTTGAGCTTGGTTGGACTCTTGGCTTGGATAGTTAGCTTGCAAAGTAAGCTTTCGTGTCCTCGGTTTAGCCATTGTTGGTTCCACCATGTCCCATGGGGGGATGGTTTATATACATGATGTGTTTTCATGTATTGTTTTATTGAAATGCTATTGAGCTGTTAAGTGCAAATGCCTTATGATATGTATGTGGTGTTCGCCTAGACGAGCTGTAACCCTGTGGGCAGGTACGGCTTGGGGCGCGTACTGTGTGGGTAATAGACGTATTCCTGCACTTCTCTGATCAGTAGAATAGTTATAACACACATGACATGATTATCTGCTACATTGCACTGCTTTGTAACTTATATTGAATGACTGCTTTTAGAACTTATATTGCACATGTAAGTGAGCTTGGGGTGGAAGATCCTTGAGGACCCCTTGTCTTACTGAGATTTCTGTTTAGAGATCTCACCCCACGTTTGGGGCACCATTTCAGGTTCAGGTAATGCAGGAGTTGAGACCTCTAGCAGCAGGATGCCAGAGCTTAGCTGATATTGTTGTTTATATGATGATGTGTTGGATGCTGGATATGCTTGTTGCTATTTTGCTGTTAGCTTTATGATTATGTTGCTGCTGTTGAGACTTTGTTGGGCATGTTGCCTTATTTGGTGAGCATGGGGATTGTCCATGCCATATGGTTTGACTGAGTCTTGTTTTAGATTCGAGTTGTAATAACGTATTAGGATTATGTCCGGACTACGTGTTGTAGTTCCGTGATTTTAGATACTCACTGTTATTTATACATTGAGGTATTTCAGTTAGCTGTTTAATTGCAATTTACATACAGGCAATGTTTTGAAAATGAATTAAGTAATTCAACTTGGTAATGATAATGACGTCATAATTGAAAAGAAAAAGATATTCCGCACATTTAATTAAGCGTGGCTTAATACGATGACATGATAACAAACCGGGTATACACGGGGTGTTACAGATTGCAGTGGCTACGATGATGGTGGTGGTAGTTGGTGGTGATGACATGGTGGTGGTGGTGATGGTAGTAGCTGCAGCGATGGTGGTGGTGGTTGTGTTAGTATATGGGTGTCCTAGAGACAATCTTTTGATTAAATAAGGACATTAAATGTAGACCTTTATTGTCGCAAATAAATAATAAGCACTCTTTATCCTGTTTCATATTATCTCTCGATATTATTGTTAATATATATTATGAATAAACTGGATAAACCCTTTGGAATAGAACATGTATCTCTTGAGTATTTGTGATGAGATCACAATCATGAGGATTCAAGGATACCACACGTTTATTCCTAATTTTATGTTCCTAGTCTAGAGACACTGAGAATAGGGATCAGTGATCTCGGATAAGACTAGCACGACTCATCTACTTGTATACGGATACAAGGTAAAGACCTCATGTGCTACAGATATGGAGATGTCTTAGCTAAAGTCGTGGGTGGACCTATAAGGGTATAGCTCGCACTGGACAGACCCACAAAGAGACTCTATGAGGAAATCTCACAGAGAGTATCATTAGAGTAGTCTCTTTATATTTGGGTATGTCTTTCCTTAGACCAGAAGTTATTACCTAGACTGTGTTCTAGAAGGATTGAATGGAGAGGTTGTTGGGAGTTTTGAATTGCAACAACTCCTTTATCTCCTCATTTGTTGTGCGCCACTTTCATGGGATTTTGAAGTGAAAAATCTGATTTCACTTATTTATTCCCTCACTCTCTTGTGCAATATATAAGTGTGTTCCTCCTTAGGGTTTTTAAGTGAAAAAAACCTAGCCATTCTCTCCTCCTTCCATGCGCCACCTTGTGAGGTTTTCTCTCTGAAAACATCACTCTTCTAAACACATTTGCCTAGCCTCCTCTTTCATACATTGAGCGTATAGCAAGCCTCATTGTGGTGATCAATTGGTGGTTCTACAAGAAGGAGTTCTTGCATCTAGACGCGGGTGGTGTGGATCAACGTTAGAGGGTTTGAACCCTTCAGACCTGACCTTGATCATCCTGAAGTTTCACGAACAAGGTATAATATACGTCTTAAAGCACGTATCTTGATGTGCATGTGTGTTCCGCTAGCAAAAAATTTTGTTTTTTCCTATCACATGCCTCGACCTTCAAGGTCATTTTACTTGCAGGTTGGTGATGGTGGCGATGGTAGTGGTGGTTGGTGACAGTGGTGGTAGTGGTGGCGGTGACTGCGATGATGGTGGTAGTGGTTGGTGGTGGTGATGATAGTGGTAGTGGTGGTTGTAACACCCCGTATATATCCGGTTTGTTATCATATCATCGTATTAAGCCATGCTTAATTTAAAAATACGGAATATATTTTTCTTTTCAATTATGACGTCATTATCATTAACCAAGTTGAATCACTTAATTCATTTCATAAAACATCGCCTGAATGTAAATTGCAAAAGACAGCTAATTGAATTACCTCATAACATAGATGTGAGTATCTAAGTCACAGATCTACAACACGTAGTCCGAATAATATCCTGATACATTATTAATTTCATCTAGAAACAACTATGCATAAAGTCAAGTTAAAGTGGCATGGACAATCCCCATGCTCACCCAAATAAGGCAACATAGCCAAACAAGGTCTCAACAACAATAGCAATATAATCATAAAGCTAACAACAAGTAGCAACAAGCATAATCCAGCATCCAAGCATAATCATCATATAAACAGCAATATCAGCTAAGCTCCGGCCTCCTGCCGCTTGAGGGCTCAACCCCCGCATTACCTGAACCTGAAATATGTGCCCTAAACGTGGGGTGAGATCTCTAAAAAGAAATCTCAGTAAGACAAGGGGTCCTCAAGGATCTTCCACCCCAAGCTCACTTATACGAGCAATATAAGTTCAAAAGCATTTAACAGTATAAGTTCCAAAACTATGCAGTGCAACAGATATTCATGCCATGTGTGTTATCACTATTCTACTGGCCAGAGAAATGCAGGACGTACGTCTACAACCCCACAATAAGTACAAGGAACACCACTTGCACCTCACCCACAGTCTCACCCTCTTGTATGTACCACATACTCAGGCTTACCTTATAGGTGGAACACCACATGCATATTATAAAGACACTCGCATATAACAGCTCAATAGCATTTCACAAATCAATATATCATGAAAACAACATCATGCATATAACCATACCCCCATGGAACATGGTAGAACCAACAATGGCTAAACCAAGGACACAAAAGCTTACCTTGCAAGCTAACTATCCACTGCCAAGAGTTCACACGAGTTCAAAGCTCAAACACAGCAGAATCACAATCTGTTTTGGACCAACAATCATATCAAAATCATACTCGACAAGTATAAGACACAAGGACAACGTCTTTCCTTTACATTTCATGTCTTAAGGCTCCTCACAAAGCCACAAGCCCTTAATCACTTAGATTCCGACTTAACTAATCAATACAGAAGCTCAGATTAACCAGTCTAGGGTCCACAAGCCCCAAACATCATTCTGTATGAACAGTGCAGCTACTGTTCTTCGAAAACCCAAAATATTCAGATATTTGTCGGGGGCATATTCGGATATCAATATCCGGATATTCCTCATCCCATATCCGGATATCCAGAAACCCATATCCGGATATCAATATCCGGATATTTCCAGCCAAATATCCGGATATTTCGCGACAGAATGCAGTTTTGCATTTTCGCGAAGATATCCCTTCAAGGTTCCATTTTTAACACCTTAAAACGTTAAAGCATACCTCTTTAAGTGCATTTAGGTTCATATACCAGTTGGTTACTTAAACAACTCATTAAACATGCCTAGACTCCACTTTTAAACAATTAAAACTCAAGATCAAGGTAGGTAACATACCCAAAGCTTCAAAACAGAAGCAACAAAGGCTCTTGGAGCTCTCTATGAAGCCCTTAGGTTCTGACTTCTCAAGGTGCACGAAAATGAGATCAAAGGTTGATCCTTTGCACTAAAGATGGCTCCTTGAAGCTCAAAGTGCCAACACAAAGGCTCCCACAACGCAAAAAACCAAGTCAGCTCCAAGACTCACAAAAACAGAATTCCAAACTCAGAAACAAAGCCTCCCACTCATCCCCTAAGATCCCTCTCACACACACAAGGCATTTTGGTGAAGAGAAATGGAAGAAGGGTGGTTCCTTGATGATTTCTCAAGGGGAAGGAAGGTGGCAGCAAAGGGAGTCCACGCTAAGAATTTTCAAACGCTGGAGGCACAAGAATAGACCTAGGATCATGTGCCAAGGTTATTTATAGTCGGTTTAAACTTAATCACACTGTATTAGCGCTAAATGCTCCGCTTCGCATTTTAATCCCAAACTTAGGATTCTGAACCTACTCATTTTTCTAAGGTTTATCATATTTTTATTTTATTTTTCGCAGCACCTTTCTGGTACGCGCTTTTCCATAGCCAGTATAAGTTCTGGCACCAGTTCTCATTATTTTAACTTGAAACTTGTTTTACAAGTCCTATATATTATTCTAGTAATATTCCCACACTTACTATAATTTTCCGAGATACTTCATCGGTACCCATTTATACCGAATAGCAGAACCGGTATCTGCACTTTTCGTCCGAAAAGCGACTTTCAACATTATTACTCACTTACTATAATTATCTAAGCCTCATAATAATTATTAGGGTCAATTATAAAATTATTTTCTAATTTCTCATAATTAATTAACTTCCTTAATTAACGGTGCGGGTTCTTACAGTGGTGGTGACGACGACGACGACGATGGTGGCGGTGGTCGTGTCAGGATGATGGTGGTGAGGATGATGCTAGTGGTGGAGAGTGTTTGAGAGAGACAAATGTTTCTCATTTTATGTCCTCGAACAAAAAAATAGAAATTTTTTGATTCTTTTTTTTGTTCCCCAACACAAAAATTTAACCGATTTTTTTCGAGAACAAAAAAATAATCCGATGTTACCAAACAAGTTTTCTTTCCATTTCTATTCATGGGAAGAGAGATTAAAAAAAAAACTAATTCTGGAATGATTGTCATGCACACCCTTAATGTTTTTCTTTTACTATATATGATTATATCATTATATTCGATATGGAATGAATCTTGTCGTGTTTTATTTTGACATGATCATATTATATATTAAATTTTAGCCATTAATTAATTAATGATAATAATTTTAGTAATAAAATTTGTAAAACAAATAAATAATTAATTAATGATCATAATTGATTATAGATTTTATTGAATTATATATTATCATATTATAAAAGGTTTAACGTCACTAGTGATCTTTACTCTATAATAATGTACATGCATAATTAAATAATAATAATATAAATTTTGATACAGATAATGAAATAAAAGAATTTAATTTTATGCATTCTTAATTTAGAGAAATTTATATCTAATTGACTATGTCTAATGATGAGATCATAAAAAAAACAATTAATAATGTGCTGTTATATTATTTAATAATTTTGATGTCTTATGAAATTATTAATATAATCAAATTTTAAAAGTGAAATATCAACATTAAAATATGTAATAACATAAAATAATTTTATATTCAAAGTGTTTCAAAATTAAACTTATATGCATGAAGTTTTATGTTTAAGACTTCTAATCTAGACCTAATATGTACGAGATAGAGAACCAATCCAGTAAAGACCCAGAAGGCTCAAGAACCAGAAGCTTAACCCTGAAGAAACTGAGTACATCCCGTGTATGAACCGTGGGCGTCTTGCCTACTTGGCTGATAAGACAAATTAATTTAGCATGTAAGGAAACATCATTATCGAGATCAGCAATTCAAGGCAACTTGACCTCCTCACGAACCTAATGAATGAATGACAACACCAGCTCGCCATTACATCTACTAGGGCTAGCCTAACTATAGGATTCTCGCCTAAGGAATAACCTGTGTGTAACACCCCGTTACCAGACTGGTGTGTTATCATTAATTATGATATTAAGTGCAGTTACAATCACAACAGTTCATTTAAAAATATGGATTTTTTTTTTATAATTTTAAAATCGTTTACAATTATTCTTACACTTACGAAAACATCCGTATTAAACAATTTGCAAACTGTGATCATAACTCAAAACAAATGCAGAAATATAAATACTAATGCTTAACTATCATACAACACCTATCTAAGGTTGCTAAGTGGTTCCAATAAACAAACAAAGCATAAATACTCATTGTCACATTTTCCAAACCAGAGTAGGTCTTAGTTTTATTAAACCTGGGAGTGATCCACACATCAATAAATTCCCAACTTTTAGAATGTTAAACTAGACTCTTATAGCTTTTCAACGAGGTATCACACGCCTCAATTAGAGTTCTATAACTCCGGATACACTAGCCGTAAGTTAATCCTTTAAAACTGCCCACACAACACTAATGGGTTCACTAACTTCCTCATTGTTTTCAACACTGCAACAGTTCTACAATTCCAATTGCTTTCAAATTTTGATACGATGTAGTAGACACATTGAGCTTTAATTTTATATATTATAAGCCTAGTTTTAGTAAGAATTGAGGGAGATATGAATTTTTAAAAACAAGAGACAGAAGCTACCTCCAACAGCGCGGAACAGGGCAGTCTGCCTTCAGACAAAAACTGGGCCGTTTCTACAACTCTAAATGGCACCAAATTCAAATTTTAGGACAATATATTTGACATCCTAAGCTTCAAAATAAGTATGGTATGCCTTAATTGGCCAAGTGTGGAGGGAGATATGGTCTCTCAAAGTTAGACGTAAAACTGACTATTTTCTTAGAAATTTTGACGGCATCTCCTTTGTTTTCTTAACTAATCCCACTTTTCACAAGTGTGTTCTAAGTCTCCAAATGGTACCTAATAGACCAAAGGATAGCACACAAGATTCAACATACCTTGGTGCTTTTACAACCCACAATAGACATCAATTTAATTCTTTGCTTAAACCTCAAGTTATCACCAATCACTTACTTGATTTATAAGTTATTAACCATTTCATGCACATTATCCGTTTTTCATGCCTTCATCACAGTGAAACAACATCATTACATAAAATAGGTACAATATTCAAAAAATAAAAAAAAATTGACGCAAGTAGTGTAAAAAATGGCGCCCTTGGCGCCAAGATTACAAAAAAAAAGAACAGGGGCTGACGCGAGTAGCGCCAATTATGGCGCCTTTAGCGCCAAAATGACGCCTTTTGCTCCAAAGTGACGCCTAATAGTGGTGTCATTCACGTCAATTTTTACGCGAAGCGCGTGAACGTAAATATATATATGTTTACGTGTATGTATAATAATAATAATAATAATGATAATAATAATAATAAAAAGAAATAAGTAATTATATATTAAGATAAATGTATATAATATATAATATGTTAATAATAAAATAAATAATAATAATAATAATATAATAATTGATAAATAAAAATATTACAGAAACTAAATAAAACGTATTATGTAAACGTGGAGGCACCTGAGGACAGCTTACGGAATTTTTCTAGAAACTGTTAACGTGGATAGTTATTATATCAATAGCAATCATTACTTAGTTACGATTTAACTAGTTCGTTCGAATCTAACTAGAACGTAAGCAGTCTCTTATATATATATATATATATATATATATATATATATATATAGAAGAAAAGAAAAAAAGTGAAAAGAGAAAGAGAGAGAGAGAGAGAGAAAGAGAAATCAACAGAAAAAGAAAAAAGGAAAGCGAAGAGGCAGTAACGAAGCAGAAGGTAATATTGAGAGGTTTAAAAAATATTCTCTCATATTTTTTTCAATCATTATGGGAAAACGATGTTTAAGTTTAATATCTTTGTCATCTTACTGAACTCTTTTCTTTATATATTCTTCTGTTTCTTATCGAACTCTTTTCTTTATATGTTTTCTGTTGAGTTTATTCTTTGAATTTTATTCTTTTACAATATATTGTTTTTCTTTAAAATTTTATTTCTTTACAACAACTGACTATAATATTGACGAATTGTTTAGTACCAAATAATTATGAAGAAAATATGTAAATTTAACTGATGAAGATTGCTATGAACTGAACCACAGAGTTTGGGTTCAGACGATTATAGGGTAAGGGACGCCTTATCGTGGTTTGAGCTCCTCCACAATAAATCTTTCATATGCAGAAGACCACAAAGTTGGAAAATTATTTAGCTTCAGTTAAATATTACACAATGTATTATTTATTACATTATTTCATTTTATTAAATTATCTGAGAGATTGGTATTTTCCGTTATTACGGCTGGAAATGGTTATAGTTAGAAAACCTCAATATTACTGAGAATTTTCTCACGTGTGTTTGTTTTGTGCTAACCTTTCCAGAAAATCATAATGCCTAGTCTAAGCTTTGTAGGTGAAGGATGGAGTATCAATGTTTACTCTTACGAGGACCGCATGGAGTTTTATATTGTAGTAGGAAATCAAGGAGCCGCTTCGATATTCTATGCTGATAGCGTGGAGACCTACACCTATAGGCTAGATTAGGATAAGACTTTTGTATTGTATAATTATGTGATGTAAAATATAAAATGAAGTGATGTAATGTTTAGTAGACTGTAAGACCTATGTAAAATAACTCCTTTTTGTATCTGACGTAACATTATCTATAAAGTAATGTTGGTAGATGTTTATATAATTTTCCTTACTGTTATTATCATCGATGTGTATTCATTAATAACATCAATTCCTTCCCATCTTATTTCTCACTGACGATGCATAAAGCAAAAACATATATATAAAAGAAATCATGTAATATTCCTTATAAACGTTTGTAGCAAGGGATGTTACAATAAGCCTATTGTCCTTCCATCACATACATCAATATTTAATTACATAAGGTCCTCAATATGTCTAATTACATTTGCATCAACTATAAATATGACTATTGCAATTTAATAGCAAAATACCAATAATTACATCTTATTGAACTTAGACTAAAATGATGCATGAACATCATGTATACATAACACAAGTCAAGTCATGCCATATCCAATGTTCATACCCTAAGTTCAAAATGCCAATTAAATCACGAACATGAATGTCAATGCTCCAAAATATATATCCAATGCTAAGACCTCCCAAAATGCATCCACATGCCAATATACTCCAAGATGCCAATATAGCCTTATGTGGGCCTCTTGCCCAGGGCCTCTTCTGCTGCACTAGTAGTACCTGAAATAAGCTCCATAATGCGGGATGAGATTTGACAATCTTAGTAAACCAATGGCCCTGGAGGATCACTCCACTCAATGACTCACTCAAATGTAAGACAGTAATAATATACATATAACAGAGCATACATCAATCAAAACTGGGCCTGAATCCAAGAACATATCCCCAAGATATAATTCAAGGTACCCATCGTATAACTCCCGAGACATTTCTAGTGTCACTCCTAAAACGAAGACAGCCTTATGGCAAATTCGACTAGAACTCCCTACGGAGACCTATCTAGTGAAAGTCCCTTAAATCTATCTACTGGCCAGAGATACATGTATATCAAAATGTATACCAAATAACATGTCAAAATGCATGAGCATATATAGTCCACAAATTCCAACCACAACCCCAACGAGCGTGGTGGAGCACACACGAGGATTAACCCCAGGACAAAGGGTTTACCTGATGGAATTTTCCTCTACTGCCTTACTTCCTTGCCCTGCAAAAAAGCTCCCAGCCTTTGCTTTTTACATAAGAAATGCCTACCACAAGTAGTCATTTAATGATTACAATCGAATCACATGATAACCCAATTAGCTATCCAATTAATCAGACAACAAAGTAAGTCATTACTTACCACAATCCTTATGGTCAAGGACTAAAGGCAATCCATAAAGAAACTTCCAAAGTTTAATCTTCTATAATCGGATCTAAGGGAGGCAACCTACATTAATTACATAATTCATGATCAATTCCAAGCTTGATTACTAACAAAGCAACAACCTCACACTAAATTACCTTACCCTCGTCCTACAAGGCCAAAAATACCACCCAAGGTGTTTTGATTACAACCAACCAATTCTATGGTTTCATCAACCTTCCTAACACCATTAAAATCCTTATTTCCTTTACAATTACTATTGAACACAACTTTCTATAAGCTAAGCCTACAAGGCTAAGGCACCACCATACAATGAAGATCTATCCAGTGGAAGTCCCCTCAAATCTATCTATTGGTCAGAAATACAGGTATATCGAAACATATACAGTCCACAAATTTCAACCACTACCCCAATGGACGTGGTGGAGCACACACAAGGATTAATCCCAAGACAAAGGGTTTACCTGATGGAAGTTTCCTCTACAGCTTCACTTCCTTGCCCCACAAGAAAGCTCACAACCTTTTCTTTTTACTCAAGAAATACCTACAACAAGTAGTCATTTAATGATTACAGTCGAATCACATGATAACTCAATTAGCTATCCAATTAATCAGACAATAAAGTAAGTCATTACTTACCACAATCCTTATGGTCAAGGACCAAAGGCAATCCACAAAGAAGCTTCCAAAGTTTAATCCTCTATGATCGGATCTGAGGGGGGCAACCTATATTGGTCACACAATTCATGATCAATTCCAAGCTTGATGCACAAGTCAAATAACAAAGCAACAACCCCACACTAAATGGCCCTGCCCTCAGCCTACAAGGCCAAAAATACCATCCAAGGTGTTTTGATTACAACCAACCAATTCTATGGTTTCATCGACCTTCCTAACACCATTAAAATCCTTATTTCCTTTACAATTACCATTTAACACAACTTTCCCTAAGTTAAGCCTACAAGGATGAGGCACCACCATACAAGGGACCAAGGGATTTTCATTCCATTTTCAAGGTTCAAGGAACACAATTAGGTCCATCTTAATTAATCCACACACTCACCACATCAACTTATCAAGCTAACACAATTTTGCACAACTTTCCTAAAAAATCCCAACATGGCTGTGGCATGCAAGAATGGGGTCCAAGAGATTTTTCTCTCAATCCACATGCATTAAAATCTCATACAACCTTACTATTGATGATTCAAACCATCAATAATCTAATTACATCATTTCCCAATAAATTGTTTTACAAGAAACCTATGTTTATCCAACCAAATTTTGTCCAAGTTAAAATTTACGAAAGCCTTAAAATTTTATTGCAATTTTCTACACAAGACATCATTCCAAGCATTATTTATCAAAGCCATATGGCCATCCTAGGCCTCTAACTACTTCAACCAATATATACACATGCTTAGGTCACAATTTTTTGATCCATAAGAAAACCCAAGAGAAAATGTAGAAACTTACCATAAATTAACTCCTAGACTTTTCAAGAGTGATTTCCAAGCAGTTAATCAACTTGAGCAACCAACAATGGCTCCACTTTCTTCAAATTTTCGTGACTTTAATGGAGGAGTAACTCACTCTACAACCATTTTCAAGTGGAGTTTAAGACATGGAAGTTGATCACAATGTCAAAGGGAATAAGTTTTGTGTTGGAAGTTTTGGCAATGGATGACTAGAATGCAAGATGAAAAATCACAAGCTTTCTTTTCCCTTTGAAAATAGTGGCTGGGGTACACAATGGGGAGGGAGAAGAGGTTTCAGATTTTTGAACATTTAGCACTATTCATTAGTTGTTGTTTCACAAGGATTGCCATATAGGCACAAAAGGATGAAAAGTCACTTAAACATATCAATTTAGCACACTAATATCCATTTAATTCATGAATCATCAATTAATTAAAAAATTAACATTCACCAAAGTTTCTTAATCACAGTTTAACATATGAATCCAGAGTTTTTCGGTAATTCGGTGAAATTACGATTTACCCCTAGTTATACACTATCGGCATGTTTCCATAAAAACTATCAAAACTCACCGAATAGTTCCACTAATCACTTTTCTTAACTTTAAATACCTCTTTCAACTTATTTCAAAATCCTAGATCAATAATCTCGTTTTTGGCTTACGCGGTGGAATTTACATCGCAGTATTTTATCCGGTAAAAATTACTATTTATCAATTTTTCAGAAACTTGCCTATCCACTCCGAATTTCGTTCTGAATCCATTTCTAGTATTATTTTCCTCAAATAAGGTCTAATTTTACCATTTCACAGATCAGAGTTACATATTTGTCAATTTACCAGTTTATCCTTCGTATGTATTTTGACCTAAAACTCAAGCTTTACACTAAATATCCTCTAATCCACTATTCTCCACCAATGAGAATTGTCACCGCCATTGAAAGGCGACATGAAGCAAGGCATACTCCCATTATAAATATAGAGGCATTCAGCCCAAGTAAGATAATCTATCATTTAATACTTCAACTACATTGAACATTGAACTGACTTGAGCATCAGAGTGCCTTGTAGGTACCCCTCAGTCTCCTCAAACTCCTCAAATTTCATGCTCGCAGATAAGCCATCTAGCCAAGAAACCTATCATCTCGATGAAAGCTCTCTTTTCAGCGGTCCTTCTCTTCATCAACTTCCTTCACCTTCAACTGTGTGTGATAAGGTTCAGTCGAATATTTGTTGGATTGATTAACTTGTTTAATTTATATGTATAGACTCTCTGATTTATTTGTTCTTTTTTCAATCACATCACGTTTTTCACCATGATTGTTATGTGGTTAATATTTTTTAATTTTATTTTTGTCATTTACAAGCACTAGGTAGTCTTCTAATATAATTTTGAACAAGGGATATTGACTTTTCCATCTTCACTTTACGAGATTCATGTTTAATTGATATTAGTGTTATTAATTTTGAAATGAAACACTCATATGTAATAATTTTGAATACTTTTTTTGAGAGTACCTAGTTCGTTATGTTATATATTTATTTGAATGATATCTGTTTTTCATTAAAATATAACTCTGTTCTTTAAGGGTGTATTAATTTATCATGTTACTCTTTCTTATTGAGTTGCACATGTTTTTTTTAATATAATTTTCTGTTTGATTTTTTAACATTTTTACTTTTAATTATATTTATTTTTTTAATATTAATCATATTCATAATGAATTGTAAAGCAAATGTAATTTTTTTTAAATAAAAGATTAAACAAATTTTAAAATTAAAAAATAAAAATAAAAATTTATTCATTTATAATATATGCATTAAGAAAAAATTAATTAGTAATATGTAAATATAATGCTATAAAAATTTCATAAAATATCCTTATAAATCATGGATAATTAATTTACTAATTTCTCAAGTAAACTCAAATTCAAAATTAAAATGATATTGGCTTAAGGTAATACAAAATTAAATAAGAGTGAATATATGTCAAACCTGAATAATGAGTTAGATCTAAGGGTTAGACTTACAAAATTTAAAAAATAATTTTTTTCTAATCCTACTTTGTCCAATTCAAGGCGATCTCAAAAATTTAAAATTACTATAATTAATTAGTAATATTATTAATTTAATTAAAATTCAACTAAATATTATTTAAAAAAGTATCATATATTTTACATAATACTTAATTTCAAATCTTTTAAATTATAATTATATAAATAAATAAAAAGTGTAAACTAACAGCTCAATCTAAATAAACCCATTCCAGAGTGAAGTAATAATTTACCTGTGCTATATTTGACCAAACCTGTTCGAGCCGGCTTGAAAGAAACGAAGAAGTACTTACCAAAAAAGAAACGAAAAAAATAAAGAAACGAATAGGTTGACCAGATTCATTCCACACGTGTTAAATTTTGTCACATCTTTTTTTTTCAACCTATGGCCAAAAAAAAGATGTGACGAAATTTAACACGTGTGGGATAAATTTGGTCAACCTATGGCCAATTGTACTTTAGCTATGTTAATTTGTAGGTTTTTTTACTCATGTTATGTGAAATCAGAGGTATTTAATTTATCGGTTTAATTCTTTTGGTAATATCAATTTAATGCAGGTGAAATGCATATAAAAAGTGTATATATTTAAGTCGCACATCACTTCATATATGACTTATGCAAAAGTCAAAACATGTCTGAACGTGTTTTTCTCCACAAGACGCCCAGACGAAGCATGCACGATGTAGTATTCAAAATTTTATAAAAAATAATTAAAAAATAAATAGTGTGACGCTAAAAGCGTCGCGATGTGTCTAGGGGTGGCGCTTTTAGTGCCATGCTTGGAAGAAATGGACAGCGCAATTAGCGCCATAATGTGTCACATGTTGGTGCTTTTAGCGCCATGTATAAAATCAGGTGACGCTAATAGCGTCGTAGTGTTAGAAAGAAGGGGCGCCAGTAGCTCCATAATAAAAATAAAATAAAATAATAACAATAAAATATATAAATAAAAATAATAGAATAAAATAAATAAATAAGACTACGTGGATACATCCTATCCAAGCTTAATTAATCAGGTGTAGATATTTTAGGCTGCAATAATTATTTAGTTAGATTTTAGTCAAATTCTTGTTAGATTTTTATTTAGTTTGGTTGAAACTTAACTATATGTAATGATTATCTTTAGTCATATTTTTAGTCAGCATATCTATATATATACCCACCTGATGAAGAAAGAAAGAAAATACAGAAAGAAAGGAAGAAACTGGAGAAGAGAGACAGAGAGAAGAAATAAATATATATAGAGAGAAAGACGTGTTACAGTGAGGGAGGAAGAAAAAAACCAAGAGAAAAGAAAGGAAAGGAGAAAAGAGAAAGAAGAAAGAAGAAAGAAAAAGGACGGATGAAGAGGAAATGAAAAAGAGAAACAGGAAAAAGAAGAAAGTGGGGAAAAATAAAAGAGGAACGTAATACTGGGAGAGAACCTCATTTTCCTATTTTTATTCTTTTTCATCTATTTTAAATTTAAAGTTGGTATTTTAAAGTTATTTATTTAAAAGTTGTGAAGGTGTCGTTACTCTGGCAAACTATTTATTCTTGTTTTTTGTTTTATCTTTAATCTTTGGTGTTATTTTCTACTATTTGATTGTATCTTCTAAATTTTGATTGTTGTGTATTTGTTGAATATGCACATATTTGTTATAAGAATGATGAGAATCAAGACTATATAACTAAAGAATTCCTTTGGTACCAAATGAATATTAAAGGAATATGTAATCTTTAACTGAATGATTATGATATGAACTGACACACAAAGGTTTGGGATTAGATGATTATTGGGTAAGAGACGCCTTATCTGGCTTGAGCTCCACCAATCAGAACCTTTCACATAAAGAACCCAAAAAGGTTTGGGCGCTCACGAATGTTTGAGCTTTAGTCATTTTAGTTAAAGAGTATACGTTCTTTTCTATGTTTGTATGCAGAACCCATAAATGTTTGAGCTCTAGTAGTTTCAAGAATTGATGTTCTTTTATATGATTGTTATATAAGTTATTATTTTCTTATTATAAACATGTTATGTGAGAACAACATTTTCCGCTAAAGCGGCTGGACTGGTTATAGTTCGAAAACTCTAATATTACTGAGATTTTTCTCATGTGTGTTTATGTTTATGCTAACCTTTCCAGAAAGTAAGCATAACAGTATGTGTAGCTTTGGAGTAAGATGAAGCACTATGGTTAAACACTTTGAAGACTGTACAAAGTTCATTGGAAAAACTGATAGAATAGAAACATTTTTTTTAGTTTAAATGATGATGTAATATAGACTATTTCAGATGTAATAGTGAACTTGACTTCTGTACAATGTATAATTAAATTTTAAGAATATTTTATCATATGTCTTATTTTCTATCCATTGTGTTAGAATCTAATTATAATTCTCGTTTTCTTATTTAAAATAAGATTTAAGAATTAATTTGATATCCTATCTGTTAGCCAGTTATAGAAGATGTTACACATGGCTTGAATGCATATTGTCAGGATGTGTATCTTTATAATGCAAATTTTTACACAAGTCACGCATAAGGTGTTACTTAAATGATATGCACATGTACATACTCTCCATATTAGTGGCGAAGCCAATAAGATTAATGAGGCAGGGCCAAAAAAGTATAACTAATGTGTAAGGGTTTAAACCCAGAATCAGATGATTAAGAAGAAACAGAAGGGAGAAGAAAAGGATAGAGATAAAGAAGAAGAAGAAAGATGTGGAAATTCCTCGTTAACCATTTCATTTACGTTGCTACTACATATATACTTATCTGTATGGGCCTAAGCATCAGATGATTTGGTAATGTATTACTATGTATGCCCTAACCAACTGGGCCTAATCTCCTCATTACATGGGTATGGTAAAAATTAAAGACAATGGCTATATTATATTTCTTAATGGGCTTAATGGGTTTCATATTTCTTCAGGTACTTGGGCCGCATGCTGACCCGCTTCCCTGCTAAGCTGCCTTTCCCCAAAGTGTCTGTTACACTCCCTTCCCCTTCAAAACAATCCACGTCCTCGTGGATAAGAGCATATGACGGACCAATCAAAGAGCTGGAGTTAAAGGGCGGTCCAATGAGAGAGCAGGGTTTGGATTTCGGCTGATCAACACGCGGAGAAACAGCGCGTTTGGAGTCGCGCGTGACGGTTGTTGGCGATGTAACATGAATGTCAGCTGACTTTCCCTTTAATGGGGCTGGCATTTTGAAAGTTGTCGCCAAACCCCTTGTATAGCTAAGCGTGTCTCCCCTAGCCTGTGGAACTCCATCTGCCCTCTCTCTCCATATGCTGTGTGTCTGAACTGAGACCTTCGAACACTTCATCCTTATTCTCCCATGTACTGTCCTCAGGAGGGAGCCCTTAACACTGAACCAGAACTTGACTTATTCTCTTCCCCTGTAGCCATACTGTTCGTTCACCGACGACAGCTGCTGGTGTATGAGCCAAAGGAGGGTCCGAAGCCTTGGGTGGAAGGTCATGGATATGGTAATTCTGGTCAGATTTGAATGGTCGCAGTAGTGAAACATGAAATACCGGGTGAATGCGAGCCAAAGATGGCAACTTTAAATGGTATGCCACAGATCCTACACGTTCCACAATCTCAAATGGCCCGTAGAAGTGCAAAGCCAACTTTTGTGAAGACCGACGATGCACTGATAGCTGCCAGTATGGTTATAAGCGGAGAAGGACGTGCTCTCCTACGGTAAAGGTTTTATCTTTTCGCTTTTTATCGGCTTGATTCTTCATGTGATTTTGAGATCTGATCAGATTTGCTTTAACTGTTGCAAGGACGGCTGCTTGGGAAGAGAGAGCATCATCCACTGCCTCGTTGGTCGACGATCCCAACGTATAAGCTAGCATGTTCGTCGGAGGGCGACCGAAGGTGATCTGGTATGGAGTCAACCCAGTGGCACTGTTGAAGAGTGTATTGTGATGATATTCAGCCCACGACAAATAAACAGACCATTTCGAAGGGTGGTCGAAAGCAAAAGCTCGCAGGAACTGCTCTACGCATCGGTTTACCCTCTCAGTTTGACCGTCGGACTGAGGGTGGTAGGCGGAGCTAAAGCAAAGGGACGTGCCTTGCAAGTGAAAGAGAGACGTCCAAAAATTGATGAGAAACAGGGGGTCTCTATCAGAAATGATGGATCGGGGTAAGCCATGTAATTTCCCCACGGAATCCCAGAAGACCTGTGCTATTTTGGCAGCCGTGTAATGGGCTGGTAGCGGTACAAAGTGAGCTCCTTTTGAAAAGTGATCGACGACCACGAAAATTGCCGTAAACCCATGTGAGGGTGGCAGGTGAGTAATGAAGTCCATGCTCAAATCCGTCCAAGTTTCTTCTGGGGGTTTGATGAGAGTTAATAACCCAAAAGGGGAGTGATTTGGTGGTTTTATTTTTTGCCATATTTCACACTGTGCCACATAATCACGAGCTGTTTATCTCATCCCTTTCCAGGTAAAATTAAAGGCAATGAGGTGTAAGGTCCCCAAAAAACCAGAGTGGCCTCCTTGCAGGGAAGTGTGAAGTTCGTGTAGCAGATGGGGAATAATAGTAGAAGCATCAGGGAGAAAGATGCGGTTGCGGAACAGTAACAAGCCATCCTTACTTTTCCATTGAGGCCACTTGGATGGTTCTGTAATTAATTCTTGTAAAATGGTAGCACAATAACTTTTTTTTTGTAGTTCCTGTAAGAGAATAGCCTTGTAATTACTGATAGGACCACTAAGAGCTGCAAACTGGGGTTTCATAGTGTCGGAGACCCCTGTAGGATGCCTAGACAAGGCGTCTGCGACTATGTTGGCTTTGCCAGACTTGTAAGTGATTGTATAATCAAAGCTTAACAACTTTGAAAGGAAGTTTTGTTGCTCAGGAGTCTGGACAACCTAATTCATGAGGTTGTGTAGACTCTTATGATCTGTTCTAATGGTGAACGGTACCCCGAATAGGTATTGTCGCCATTTAGATACAGCAGCTGTAATCGCGAACATCTCGCGAATGTAAGTAGACTTAGTGCGCATAGTAGGGGCCAATTTCCTACTGTAGAAAGCAATGGGTTTGTTGTCTTGTATCAGAACCGCACCCACACCGATTCTTGAGGCGTCAGTTTCGACGACAAAAGGTTCAGTAAAATTAGGAAGTGTAAGAATAGGTGCCTCAGTTAATGCGGACTTGAGTTTGAAGAAAGCCTCTTCTGTTGTAGGGGACCAGATAAAACCTCCTTTGTGAGGAGATCAGTAAGAGGGGCTACAATGGATGCTTAGTGTCTGATGAAACAGTGATAATATCCTGAGAGGCCTAAGAAGGCTCGCACATGGGTGGCAAATGTGGGATGGGCCAGTCCATAATTGCTCGTATCTTGCTGTTGTCCGGTTGTACTCCCTCACCAGAAATGGAGTGCCCAAGGAAATGGATTAATGGTTGGGCAAATAAACATTTGGATAATTTAGCAAACAAATTGTGAGTTTGGAGAGTCAGTAGGACCTGTTGCAAGTGACTGAGGTGTTCCTGGAGGCAAGAGCTATATACCAAAATGTCATAAAAAAAACAACCACAAAACGACGTAAAAAGTCCGAAAATACCTGATTCATGGTAGCCTGAAAGGTAGAGGGTGCATTGGATAAACCGAATGACATCACCAAAAATTCATAATGGCCCTGATGAGTACGAAATGCCGTTTTGTGAACATCCGCTGGATTCATCTTAATTTGATGATAACCGGACCTGAGATCTAGTTTGGAAAAGGTTGTTGCACCGTATAATTCATCCATTAACTCATCAATAGTGGGAATGGGAAACTTGTCTTTCACAGTAACTGCATTTAAAGCACGGTAATCCACACAAAAATGCCAGGTGCCACCCTTTTTCTTTACTAGTAACACCGATGAGCTGAAAGCAGAGTGGCTTGGCTGTATCACTCGATTTTGAAGCATCTCAGAAACAAGTCTCTCAATCTCATTTTTTTGGAAGTGAGGGTATCTATAAGGACGGACTTGCACAGGTTTGGTGTCCAAAAGGAGGGGAATACAGTGATTGGTGGGTCTATCAGATGGTAAGGAATGTGGAATTGGAATACTGTCGTGTATTTATCCAACAATATTTGAACCTCAGGAGGAATGGTGACAGGTCCAGGACCATCCCTTGCAGCGGAAGGATTGGAGGACGGAATTGTGCCAGACGCTAAGCACATAAAGGAAGACTCTAAAGAGTCTTGAGACATTAATTTGCTCAGTTAGGATGTGGTGATGAGGCTAGCTGCAATACGTTGGTCCCCATATAAAAGGACGTCAGCACCATTGTGGATGAACCCTATTGTCATATGGTTGTAATCAGTTAGAATGGGTCCTAAGGTGGCAAGCCATTGGACCCCTAGGACAGCATCTGCACCTTGTACCTCCAAAACAAATAAATCTATGCTGAATAAGTGGTCTTGAATAACCAATAGAATAGCTTGGCAAAGAGCCGCACAATTAAGGGAATCACCATTCCCAACCTGCACTTTAAATGGTGGAATAACTAGCAAGATTAGCTTCAAATAGGTTGCTATTCTGGGAGTGACGAAGTTGTGAGTACTTCCCCCATCAATAAGAATTTGAATGGGGTGACCCATGATGGTGACAGTTAAACGAAATGACTTGGAAGAATAAGTCCCAAACAGTGCATTGAAACTTATTTCTGGTATTTCTGCGGTTTCCTATATGGGAGTTTCCGGTTCCACTACGATTTCTGTAAGGTCAGGTGACTCATCGTCCTCCACACCTTCGAGATACAGAAGGGAAGCTTTTGCTTTACATTTGTGGCCATAGGTGAATTTTTCATCGCAATTAAAACAAAGATCTTTGTCTTGCTTGACTTGCATTTCGGCTGGGGATAAGCGGCGGATTGGGATAGCATGGATTGGTCTGCTATGAGGTGAATTGGTGAGGGTCAATGGGGTTTGCTGTTTGACGATTATAGGGAATTGGTGAGGGGATATGGTGGGGTGTGTAGGGTTAGGTTTAGTGAACCATGGCCTGTTTGGTCTTTCATCAGCAATTTGGTCCTCAAAAACTTTAGCTAAAGCTAAAGCCTCATGCCAATCACTCGGACGCTGAGTAAGAACGGAACGACGAATGCGTGGTTTAAGGCCAGAAATGAATAAACCCCTTTTCAGTGTGGGTGATAAGCCAGGGACCTTACTAGCAGCAACTTCAAAGTGTGACTGATAATCGTTCACAAATCCCAATTGCTGTAGTTTGGCTAGAGTCCCAATGGGATCATCAAACTCGGATGGACCGAAACAACGATGGAAGGTAGTAACAAATGCTGACCAGGTAGGGAGTAAACCCTCATCACTAAGACCTCTAAACCAACAAGCAACAGGGTCATCCAGATGAAATGAAACAATTAATAAACGGTCTTCTTCACCAATATTGTAATAATGGCAATAATTGTCAACAGCAAATAACCATGAGGTAGGGTCACCAACAGTAAAATGTGGAAAAAGAAGTTTAATGGAATGGGACTTATGCAGATCTGAATTAGAACTAGTGGATTTGGACGCAGAACCTGACCCAGAACCCAAAATACCTAATCGAGTATTACCATCAAGGAGGAGTTGAATTGCCTGCTGTATCTGAGATTGTGACTGGTGTAATTGAGCATTAGATTCCTGGAGATCCAGAAATTGTTGTTCCCGAACCAGTTCAGCAGATCGTAATTGTTGTTCGAGGATGTCTAGACGTTGGGTTTGCTGTTCCAACAATTCTAGCCGCTGCGTAACATCTCTCATGCGAGTGTTGTCTGCCATTACCGAGAGGGAAGAGTAAGCAACGAGAGCACCAAATTGTAAGGGTTTAAACCCAGAATCAGATGATTGAGAAGAAACAGAAGGGAGAAGAAGAGGATAGAGATAAAGAAGAAGAAGAAAGATGTGGAAATTCCTCGTTAACCATTTCATTTACGTTGCTACTACATATATGCCCTACATGTATGGGCCTAAACATAAGATGATCTGGTAATGTATTACTATGTATGCCCTAACCAACTGGTCCTAATCTCCTCATTACATGGGTATGGTAAAAATTAAAGACAATGGCTATATTATATTTCTTAATAGGCTTAATGGGTTTCATATTCCTTCAGGTACTTGGGCCTCATGCTGACCCGCTTCAGGTACTTGGCATTAGTTACACACAGCTTGAATGCATATTGTCAAGATGCGTATCTTTATAATGCAAATTTTTACACAAGTCACGCATAACGTGTTACTCAAATGATATGCACATGCACATGCTCTCCATATTAGTGGCGAAGCCAATAAGATTAATGAGGCAGGGCCAAAAAAGTATAACTAATACCAATCATTAAATTTTATCCCTTCAATTTAGCTACGGTTATTTACGCATCTCTAAAATGTAACTAATTTTTAAAAATTAGTCAGATCCGAAGCAATGTGGTTGGCTCCGCCACTGCTCCATATACATTTCGGTCGTATTAAATTGAAACTAATTTGACAAAAGAATACAGTGAACTGTCTTTTGATTTGGCTGTAATCGATAAAAAGGCCTCATTTGTACTTACGTACTGATGTTGTTTGTGAGTGGAACATGATTCTCTTTTATGTTTCCAAATAATATGATTAATTTACCTTGTCTACAAAAATCCCTTCCTTGACTTTTTAAAGTGACCATATTATGAAAAATAACTTTTCATCAAGAATAATTGTTAACTTCTAAAGGACATAATAATTATTCAAAGAAATGAAAATAACAAATGGGATGGAAAATATACTTTCAGATAGACAAAGGCATCGTATATTTATAAATGAATGGATGAAAGAAAAGTAAAAATGTGGATGAGGTGATGATTGAAAATTTTCATCTATTGAGTTAAAAATTGCGATCTTTTGAACAGTGATTTAAATAATATGATGAGTTGTTCTACAGAATCTTTTATAAATGATACAAAGTATTGAATAAGAGACTAATTTATTATATAAATGACATTGAAATTAAATGCTTTGAATATTATACAAATTAATATTTTAATTAACCCGTATAACTTTGAATTCTCGAAATGATTAGTCTTCGGCTGTCGGCCGGAGGATACCTTGGAAAAAAAAAAAAAGTAATTTTGGTGTAGCACCCAAGAAAGTTATTAATTAATGGGTAAAGTTTGTTATATATATATTATGCCGCTCACGTATAAAATTCATGTAAGAGATTTCCGCTATTAATAAATAATAAAAATGAATGAAAGGAAGATAAAAAATTGACCGTAATGAAATTTGTGTTAGTGACATTATTGTATTAGTTATTCAGATAATTATAAAAAAAAATCATCCCATTAACGCGACCTTTCATGCATTCTATTGAACCTGTTTATTTTTTTAATCATATTCGGTCAAAATTTGATAAAATAAATAATTTTTTAAACAACTGCTTGATTTTATTTCTTTTAGATGTTTATATTAACGTATTAAAACAATTTTTTTTAATTTATTACTCAGAAACCCTGCGAAAACTCTGTTAATTGTCTAGATTATTAGTGGATAATTTGTACAGAAATAATTAAGCAAATTATTTTTTTAATTGGTTCCGAACTAAGAATCAAACCTCATTAGAAAGGCTCCTAACTATTACTTGAATTTAAATTTTCTAATAATTTAAGTTATCACTTTTTAAAAATTCTAGATTACAAGAACTTTTTTGTTATAATTTTTAATATAATAAATTGATATAATTTTTTAGATGATAAATGATTTTCATTATTTTATTTGAGTCAATAATCACCTTTAATTCTATTAAAATTATGACAATTCATATGAGATTAAAGTTTTTTAAAAGAAAAATTGAGCATTCGACTAGTAGATATAACTTATGATGCACCGACACTTCAAAAAATCTGACGTGTCATGTCCGATACTCTTTTACACTTCGACACTCCAACTCACGTTGCAGAGACTCAAAAAAGGATTCGAATGTTATACTGCGTTGCGTTTTTAATTCCAACTATTAGATTGTTGGATTACGATTACTATTTTATTGAGTATAATATAAATATTTGAGATATCTTATGTTTCTTTACAAAATTGTTGAGTATTATAAGTTTAGTTTCATTTTTTTGTTAAATTATTAAATATTAATTACAATATACACAACATAAATTAAAAATATTATTTAATATCAAAACACATCTTAATATAAAATTTAGTATTTTTTAAAACTAATTTATCAAAGTGTATATTTCATATCGGTATCGGTGTAAGATAATATAATTTCTTAGCAAAAACTGAAAGTTCATTATTACAAGGAGGAGAGTGGGCGTTCTATCTTTTGCCACTCCTTTTCATGGAGTGTACCTATAAATTTGTTGGCCGTGTTAACTGAATATAGTATTATTATTATTTTTTAATCGAGTTGTAACTTGTTAATTGGTCATTTTGTCTAGCTGTGTAAAAAAACAAAAAACATGTAACAAATATTATTATTATATAAGAAAATAAACATATCTAAAAAAGAGTTGTTATTTAGGCATACCAATGAGGACATGTACCCCACTTAGAATAGTTAAAACTTCTTTTTAACCATTGTCAGAATCGGAAATTAATTTTAGGGACAATAATGTACATAGATGAAACTTACAAAATATTTTGTCATTTAATAAAAAAAAAATGAAAACATTTTACAAAGGTTATGAATTAGAGCATTCCTTACCCAAAAACTTACATACGAGTATAAAAATAACAACCTTTTGCATCAACAATAAAGTATAATCAGAAGACTAAAGTGCATGTGCAGTGTTTGTGCTCTTGCCCCTCTACCCACTAAAATTTTGGATAAATATCTCACATTCCTAAATTGTGCGATTGGAATGTTTTCAAGTTAAAACAAATATGAATGTGAACTTAATCTTGTGTATTATCTAGGGCAGGTTAGTTTACCACTTTTACTACCCTAGTTCGTGTATCATCTAGGACAGAAGATGAACATAATTTGAGGTATTAGATGACAAATTGATTATGGTTAACTATAGTTCCAACTGGGACCGAGTGGGCTCATACCAAATTTGGTGTAATTGGATATATTCCCTTTCTATTTGTTGAGATATATTAGTCCCACATTGATTGGATGGGTAACTAATATGGCCTTTATAAGGCCTTGGGCACTCCCACCCCTTGAGCTAGCTTTTGGGGTGGTGACCTCAAGGTTCTTAACATGGTATCAGAGCCTCACCGTCCCCCGCTTTAAAAAGTGGAATTAAAATAAAAAAAAGCACAAAAAGGTAAACCAAAAATGGGCCTGTGCAATTTCCACGCTTCTAGCCTAAAGGGCTCTTGCGTGAGGGGGCGTGTTGAGATATATTAGTCCCACATTGATTGGATGGATAACTAATATGGCCTTTATAAGGCCCACTCCCACCCCTTGAGCTAGCTTTTGGGGTGGTGACCTCAAGGTTCTTAACACTATTGATTAGAACATCTAAAAGCTTAAAAGCCGCTATACTATTATATAACTGAGGTGGAATTTAACGTGACAAGTTGGTTAATTAACTTAATATTCTCACGTATCTATATATGTACCAAAAAAATAAGAAAGACCTATATAAATTTTCTACTATAATTTATTAGGTTTTCAGGTCGGCTCCTACCTATATATCTTTCTTTCTCTTCACCGACTAGCTTGAAATAGTTGTCAACCGCCAAAGGAGGTTCTCTCCACACACAACACAAGCGCCGGCAAGTTTATGCTTTCCCACCTATTACTCTTTTTGACCCCTCACTACATGTCAATAATCTTATTAAGCTCCATGCTTTGCTTCCCCAACTTAATGCTATCATTTTAGAAAAGGGAAATTTTCAAACCGCTTATACTTTAATTAATTATTATTTTTTTATTTATCTTATTCGAGTTATGATAGGTTTCCTCGTGCATAAGTTTTCTACTTTTTCATTTTCATCACCGACTGATTCTTCTACGTCGGCTGTAATCAAATTGAACATTTCCATCCATCACACATATATATATATATATATATATATATATATATATATATATATATATATATATATGATGGGGTTGTTGGAGTTGGTGATTGAAGGGTATTTGCATGCAAAAAAAAGGGCTGTTGAACTAGCTTTAATTGGATTTACATGTGTATGTTAAAGGTGGCGAATCCAAGAGACAAGCCAAAAAAAGGTTTACAACAGAGAATTCAATGAAGGGATATGCAACCAAACATTGTCAATGCAAATGATGTTTCCAGGTATGAATAGGGAGAAGGAGATGTCTGCTATGGTCTCAGCTTTGACCCACGTTGTTTCTGGAGAGGTTCCAAGCGGTGATTATGTGGTTCTTGATCAACCGAGTGCAATTGGAGGAGGTGGTGGTGGTGATGCATCTCCTTCTGTTACACCAAACTTACCTTCTTTGTCTTCTTCTTCATCTGATTATGTTGGTAGTTCTGCTTTCAAGAGAAGAAGGGGAGATGATAGTTCCTTAGGTGCTGCTTCTTCCCCTGCTATTCCAACAAGTAAGCACCAAATTCAAATCTTTACAATCCATACTACTACCCCTCTTGCTTAAATTTTTTTATTTTATTTAGACTTCAACTGAATCCATGATCATTTACTCCTTTAATTTTTTTTTTTTCTAGTTCATGTTTAAAATAAATATGTTATTTAATTCTATTTTGTTAAATAGAACAGCACAATCATTACAAAGTATGTTGCTATATATATATGTACACATACATATTACTAGGTATATTAATTTGTGGTTCTGTCTTTTGAGTAAACTTAAAAAACAAACCTTATTATTTTTTATTGATGCTATGCAACAATATAGTTGCAGAATGTTCAAACAATTCGACCAGCAGCACAAGAACAGAAAGGGGTGAAATGGGAAATGCTGTGTATGAATATAGAACAACAGAGAATGTGGTGAGGGGAGAACCAAGGAGAAAGTACAGAGGGGTGAGACAGAGGCCATGGGGTAAATGGGCTGCAGAGATCAGAGACCCATTCAAAGCAGCGAGGGTTTGGTTAGGTACATTTGACACAGCTGAAGCAGCTGCAAGAGCATACGATGAAGCTGCACTGCGTTTCAGAGGAAACAAGGCCAAACTCAATTTCCCTGAAAATGTTACTCTCCGGCAACCTACGACGACTCAAAGGAACATTTCGAATTCTACAACTTCCCTTGTGTCTATTCCAACTTCCACTGACCCAATTGTTCACTCTGAAGCTCTTTTCTCTTCTCAGCCTTCAAGCAACATTTATGAGCATTTCCACCTCTCAAACTTCCCTATGAACATTTATGATGATCGTTTCATTATGACATCTACGATGGCTTCGCATCTTCAATCTTCGTCAACGCCACCAGCTTCTTCTTCTTCTTCTTCTGCGTTTGTTTCCTCTATGACTTCTTCGCAGGCCACTTCAATTCCTTCAATTTATTCTACTCAGTTGCCGCCCTGGTCAGTTTCCAGTTATAGCTCTTCTTCCTCGGGATGATCCATTTTTATCAAATCTGTAATTTTATTTTTTAAAAAAACATTTTTATTACATTTCTTTGTAATTGTTTCACAAGCTTGTCAATCCATTCATTATTCATGATTTAAGATGACGATGATGTTTCTTGAGAAGTAAATCTACAATAAAAACTGACAGCTGAGGACATGTTTGTTTTACATATTAATGTATTGTAAAAGATAAACTAATTTCATATATATATATATATATATATATATATATATATATGAGGTAGGATCCTTTGACACCGGTGTCAAATTTGAACTTTTACACCTCATCTAAGAGCCGTTAGATAAAAAAAATCAATGGTGTCACATGCTTACAAATCAAAGTTGTTGATATTTTTTTGATCTAATGGCTCTTACATGAGGTGTCAAACTTTAAATTTGACACCGGTGTCAAAAGATCCTGCCTCTATATATATATATATATATACGAGGTTTACATTTCTGCAGCTGTTGTACATGCAACAATTAAATATTTGTTATACATATACTTGAAAGCATTAAATGCGAGGTATCATAACCATACAAAGGATGAAAACATTAAATGTGGAGAATCATAACTATACACTTGTCGTTGCTGTACGTAAAGCGGCTGCAGAAATGATTATATATATATATATATATATAAAGTGTGTAGAGCTCCTTTTTTTCCTTTACATAGCTCCACACATTTTTATGTATCTAGGAAATAAGTTTATCTCCTACAACATTAGAAAAATTTATCCCTTTATTTATATGTTTTATAAATTATACAACTAGGACAGGAAAAAAATACCTGTTGACAATTTTGTAACCACGGAACTATTTAATGGTTTAGTTGTGAATTTCTAACAAAAAACAACGTGTAATTCTTTTCTTCCTTTATATTATCCAAAAGTCTTCATTAAAACTTGAAATTCAAACATTCGTTCGGCTCATTATTGTTTGAAGATTGCATCTTGTTGAACTTGGATTCTTCATTCAAACCTCGAGATGAAAGATGTACATGCCTCCACAAAACAGTCATGCATACGACTTTATAAATAAAGATAGCAAATATTTAAACAATGAGTTTGACAGCAACGATCCTGAGTTGACTATTGAGCATTCATTGTTGCTCAACTACGTAATCAACAATTTGTTCGCAAAAGGAAGACCACCGAGGTGAATTATTCAAGGCAAAACGCATACGCACACAACACATGAGTAAAGCAAAGATCAATTTTAAATTGAGTGAAACAAAAAGAAGTGTAATCCGAAGTGTAATCCAATGTTCGCAAAGCCTTTCAATATAATTCTTCTTTGCGTCTTAGCAACGTAACGCTAAACAATTTTTCCCTTTAAAGCTTCCTTTTTGGCCTTTACACGTCCTCTTCAAACGAGGAAGTGAGAAAGACACCGCACACTTAAGCTACAAGTTCACACGTAAGAGCTCAGTGGCGTGTAGAACACCGAAAATAAGATATGTCGTGCAAGTAACAGACAGTCTTTCAAGCAATAATAACTTCTATACAGACCATGGACTCAATCATGTATTAAAAAATTTATATGTAGTTTGATGATATGACATTCAACGTTTATGACGAGTAATTGCGTAGTCATATTTTGACCTTTTAAATTATTTTTCATAAAACATTTATATTTAAGATATTTTCCATTAATTATCTTCAACTCCGGCCGATCTTGTTGCACGAATCACCCCATTCACAAATAAGTTCATGTAAAATAAACCAAATTGATCCCCATACGTTCATAGCCACGAACAGCCCTGGGATAAACTACAAAGCTTACAAGAATCACCTTTATCTCCGATTACTGAATACGATTCACAGGTTCATATTGAAACCAGATCTATGCTTCGCCATAATAAAAGCAGTTACTTAAGAAACTCCAAATTTCTGTACCCAATAGAAAATGCAGCTTAAAGACTATAACGAAGGAAAATAACGAGACGCGAACCAAAATACACAAGAATCTGGAAATAGTGAGCATAAGGAACACGGTAAAATTTACGAGTATAAACGAATAAGCATTCCATTTCTTCCCATTGAACTACAAACAAGACCATTTAGGATCCTGTCATTAGACAGTAGTGGTACGGCATGTACCAGTTGTATACAACACTAAGAAGCATGTATCCAGCTGTACCCTAATTGCATGAATGACTATATAAAATGAAAAAAAAAAAAAAAAAAACATCATTGTTTAATGCAATTCCTCACCAACCTAATCTGTGACAATTCGAACGAACATCCTGATAAGGCATCTTCAGTCCAACATGACATTGATACTGGGGTTCACCTGCAATTACCAGCTAGATAAAAAAGGGAAAACTTCAGAAATGAACCATCGTGATACTTCAATATATTACAAAATTTAGTTCCCTTGTCAAAAACTCCCTCTTAAAACAATGACTAAGGAAATTTGAGGTCAGAGAAAGAGAGTTGGGGAAAAGAACACATGCTGTACCTGTAAATTTTAACGGTGATATGGACCTTCTTAAAACTTCAAAGCAGCTTTATGCACAATGGTTTCCTTGTGTATTTGATGACAGCTCTTCTCCACAAGATCAAGCAGTCTCTCCAAGTTTGCTGCCCATGAGTTAAGAATGTCATTGCTATCCTTGGCTGTTTGGAAACAAACTATTCCCATAGGCCTATCAATCTTTGCCACCAGTGCCTTAGACACAACCATATCTGAAAGATGCTTCTCAGCTACCTGAATTTTTGGATGGAGAATTAATTAGGATCTTCATATTAAAAGAAAAAATATTTTGTACAGTTTGCAATATCTATATTCACAAGTAGCTCTTTAAGAAACAATAAAATGACCAGTTTGAGGAGGAAAATGAACTAAAGCAGCATACCAACCCCAGCCCCCCATCCTCTTCTTTCTCACAGGCTATTGTGAAAGATCTTGGCTATTTATCAGAAACACTATAGAGCGACATACACTAGGAGGCACGCCCAAACACATTTAAAACAATTATTTACCAGAATAAAACTTGCAGCACATAATCATAACGAGCATCACAAACCTGAATATTGAGACACAAAAGCTCTGCAAGTCTCTTCAAATTAATCCTTGCATAGTATTTTGATACAACAAGAATATTCTGACAAGGTAGCATCAATACTCCACATTAATGCTAGAATCATAAATCAAGAAGTGCGAAAAACAAGGCATATCCTACAATACCTCCCAACCATAATATTGGAGGGAGGGAGGAGGCAAAAGAAACATAACAATGCGAGCCAATTACATGTTCAATTACTCTTTCCCTCAGATCTTCTGCGGCTTTTTCACCCAAAGATTTTCCTAAGTTGTTCTCATTCTCAAACTCGTTTTTGTATGCATCCCAAAGAGTTGTCCATTGGATAACCTCCATAGTGACCAACTGTTTCAACAGTAATCTATGGCACAACATATAACGGGTGCATCAAATGACAAGGAAAGGATAATCAAAACAAAACATCCAAACACAGCAGGATGGCATGCAAGACAAAAATTAGGAAGACATACTTAAAGTTTGAAATCTCGGACAGATTCTTATCCTCCAAGGTGGAATTGAGAAGGCTTGACTGCATAGGATCATGCGGTGATAGAACCAAGTACCAACATATTTTCCTCAGGATCTACATGTATGGAAAATATTCCGAAAAATAAAGACACAATCTGACAATAAGAGATAAATCAAATAAAGAGAAAGAAAGGAAAGTCAACTGGAATCCACTCGGCAGGATCTTCTTTGACAGATGGAATCTCATATATTGCCTTGTAGCAACGGCAAATTTCAAGATAATCATTTTTATGGGAATAATACCTTCAAGAAAAAACAGAAGCCACCATAAGACAACAAAGATTTTATGATCAACATGCAAGCATCACCAAGAAATAGGCATTAAAAACAATGCAGCATGAAGGAAAAATAAACAAGAACTTATAAATGTCTGAATACTTGAAGCATAGAATCGAATTCAAACTCAAGAAATGTTTTTTTTTCCTCTTTATTTTTAGTCTAGGGAACAAAAATGGTTAGAAATGGCGTTTGATAAAATCGATTAATTTTTCTATTCCAAAGAATGAATTGATTGCTCGGGGAAACAAATTAGCAAAAATAAGAAACAATTTTTTTAGCTTTTTTGTTCCTTGACACACTATTTATTAAATACAGACATGTAGAATGTGTTTATCCAAAAAAAAAGACATGTAGAATGTGTTATCATCAGTCAATACATACTATTTATTAAAAACACTTTATTAAATACATACTTCGATTTCGGTACAGAAGTAAGTTGGGTTATCAAACATTTTTTTTTTTTTTTGCCTAGAAACTCTTCTAAGCACAGAAATTCAAAAATATATTTCTTTACCACAGCGATGCCAGAAAACATAATCGTTGTCATGCACACTCTCATGGATACCACTAATTGAACACAATATCCAACTACGCCAATTTCCCACAACTTTATTAGATCCGCATGTGCAACGTACAAACACACTACACAAGTGACAAATAAAGACTACACAAGGTACAAAAACAAGATTTATGAACCTAAACTAGATGAAAAGTATATAATAAAGGGCAAACCCCAATACACAAGGCTCCCCTACGAGCATAAGTGGTGAGGGTCAATTGATGCAGCCTTAACTTTGCATTTTTGCAAAGAGGCTGGTTCCCAAAACTCAAACTTGTGAGCTTCCGGTCACAAAAGAGCAAACTTACCGCTACTCTAATGCTCTCCCTCGTGAAAACTATAAAAAGGTCTCAAACGTCAAAGTAGAACACATATAGTGGCAAACTTGTCATTTTCAAAACAAAAATCAGAGTGAAAAACAAGGCATCTTCATTTTTGTAACGGAAGGAAAAGTATAACCTGCATGTCTGTTGACTTCAAAAATCATTTCCTATATTTCTAAGATCAATTAGCTCATGAAATTTTAATCACCCTCTTTCATACCATTCCAAGTGCAGGACCCAGTTTTCTCAGTTTCAGATCTGTATCGAACTGATATTTATAGATGATAAGCAAGCTTTCAGAACTAGAAACTAGAAGTTCGTTAGAGTTAGGAGTAACCATCAACTGAATCCAGCTGTACAATAACAGAACTACTATTGTCTATACATAACAAACTGAGCTAATACTAACAATTAATAGCTAGGTAATGTAATGATCAATATAGGAGTAAATACTACTCTAATACACCCCCACAAACTTCAAGGGTGTTGGATTTGCTGAATGATCCAACACCTTGTGTTTGTCTTTGAGTTCTGAAAACTGAGGTGCAGCAAGGGGTTTGGGGAAAGTAAAAGCCATTGAAGTTGAGCTAGAATATGCTGGACAATGAAGGACTTGGCCATCACCATTTCACGAACAAAAAAGACATCAAGTTCCATGTGCTTAGTTGGGGAGTGCAATTCTGGGTCATGTGAGAGGGCCAAGCTTTGATATGTGACATCAGTGCTTAACCTAGCCACTAAGATGTAGGGGTGGCAATTTGGGTTGACACGACACGACATGAATTTAACACTAACATAAATACATTCAACATGAACACAATATGAATTTCAAAATGGGTCCAAAACCTTGACATGAACATTACACACTTATTTTGCAGGTTGATACGATATGACACGAATAACCTACCAATTTCAGTGTGTGTCGCTTATTATGCGAGTTAACACAACATGATATGACACAAATAACCTATCAACCTCAAAAGGATGTCGCTTATTATGTGGGTTGACACGACATAACACGACAAGACACGAATAACCTATTAAAAGATTAACGCTGGTCAATTTCGTGTTTGCGAGTTGAAACACGATATGACATGACAAATTGTTCCGTGTTAGATTTTGCCAACACAAACACGATATGAATTTGAAAATGGGTCAATCTGATCACGAATTTTTCATGTCTTGTCAGGGGATCGTGCTGAAAATTGTCACCCCTGCAAAGGTGTGCTTTTTGGACCAAAAAGAGATTAAATGGACTCCAAAAATAGGCATGCAATTGAAGTTGACCTGTTATCTGGATTTGCAACACAATCTGTATCATAAAAGAGGACAAGAGACGGTGACAACTTTGGAGATACGTGGTGGAGTAATAGACCATGAGACAGTGTCTTTTAAGTATCTCAGAATTCTTTTTACAATCTACTAGTGCTCTTCCCAGGGATGAATTGACACACTTTTTTTAGACTAAATGCAATTTCAGACCTAGTTAGAGTGCCATATTGGAGTGCTCCAACAACAAACCTATAAAGATGGGGATCTAGAACATAATCAGACCCATGTTTACCAAGTGTGTAGCCACTTGGCCAACAAGTCTCTATTATATTTAAATATGGACAACAATAGTCTCCCTTGGGAAAGGTGCTTGACATCAATGCCAAGGAAAAAGTCTAAGTTGCCCAACTGCTTTGGCGCAAATTTGAATTCAATTGACTGATGAGTTGCTGAATTAAGTCTAAACTGTTGCCCATAATTATTATGTCATCAACATAAGCAAGAGTGTAGATGCAGTGACCATTAGATCAAAGGATGAAGAGGAGTCACATTTGCTAGATTTGAAGCTTAAGTTGTAAGAGTGACCAAATTTCCCAAACAAGCTCCAAAGGCTTGTCTAAGACCATAAAGAGCTTTATGTAGTTTGCACACCAGGGACTTATTAGCCACTTCAAAATTTGGTGGTTGGGATACATAAACTTCTTCAACAAGGTCCCAATTCAAGAAAGTATTATTAATATCAAGTTGTTGTAATGGCTAGCCGTTAGAAAGAGCCAATGAGAGCATAACCCGAATGGTAATGGACTTGACTACTGAAGAAAATATATTGTTGCAGTTAAAGCCATGTTGTTGATGAGAATCCATGGCATCTAGCCTTGCTTTGTACTTGTTGACATTGCCATCCGAGTTCTCCTTGACTCTAAACACCCATTTACAACCAATTGGAGAGCAGATTGCATGGCCTGAAGCCAGTGTGGGTTGGTCAAGGCCTGTTTAACACTTGTTGGCTCTAGACGAGCTATAAAAATTGAAGGAACATGTCTTTTAGACTTTGTAGTCATAGAATGAACTGGAGAAAGTGGACAAAAAGAAGAGGAGGGAATATATCTAGAACCTGAAGAAGTGTGGATAGGAGAAGAGGACGAGTTTGAATATGGTATATGAGGTTGAGGGGATAGTTGAAAGGAAGAATGTTAAGTTTGAGAGAAAGCAGGTTGACTTGATGAAGGGGGAGGGTGATAGGGTTTAAACTCCTCCTATCTATAAAAGAGGAAGTACTTTTTATATTAATTGAAAAGATGCAACTGAATACAGAAATACGTAAGAGCCAAAGCTCCCAGCTATGGAGATCTCTCCATTAGCCCCTTCCTACCCCTGTAGAAATTGAATGTAAAATCTGAATGAATTCTCTAACAGAATACCTCAGTCACATATAAAGGATCAAAATAACAAACTACCACTAACTCTCTCTCTTCACCCACCCATGTAACCCACACGAGCAACAAACTATTACACGTCACTATTTCCCTCTCCCTTATTTTTATTCTTCCTTTGATATACTAGTATTGGGCCATTCCATTTCCTATGCTTGGGCTGTGAATCTGCCTCTTCCTCTGGTCCAGTAACTTGTGGATCTGCCTCTTCTATTGTTGTAATGCTATCAATACCTGCCTCTATAGACTTTGCCTTGTCCTCAAGGCAAAAATTGGGAAACTGACCCTGGATATCACTCGCTTTCATCCACGTAGCCTCCTCAACAGGTTTGGATTTCCAAAGCACTAGCCATTCTTCAAGCAGGCGGCCCTGATCCTTAAGGTGGCGTACTGCCAGCACCTTTTCTGGGTCATGACTAAGGGTACTATCCACAGCCAACCCTTCGGGTAGAGTACCCTCCGCTGCAATTGCACCTGTGGCTTTCCTTAGTTGAGACACATGGAACACCGGGTGTATGCGGGACCCCTCTGGGAGCAGCAACTTGTAAGCAACAACCCCTATTTTGTTTGTCACCTGAAAAGGACCATAAAAACGAGCAGCTAATTTGGGGTTTATACGTCTTGAAACAGAAACTTGTCTATGGGGTCTCAACTTCACATAAACCCAATCTCCTACATCAAATGTCACATCTCTTCGATGAGCATCTGCTTGTTTTTTCATGGAATTTTGAGCACGGGTTAAGTGAAATTTGAGCTGACGTAGGGCCTCATCACGGTCAAACAACACTCTTGCCACAGCATCCACCTGAGTTTCACCCAACAAATAATGGGTAATGGTGGGAGGGGGCCTACCATAAACAGTAGAGAAAGGGGTAGTGTGAATAGAGCTATGGTACGAAGTATTGTAAGAAAATTCAGCCCATGAGATCCAATAAGACCATAGCTTGGGCTGCTCTGAAGCAAAACAGCGAAGATACGTTTCGAGGCAGCGATTAACAACCTCCGTTTGTCCATCCGTTTGAGGATGATACGAGGTACTCATCTTCAAGACAGTTCCTTGTAAACGGAACAGCTCCTTCCAGAAATTACTAAGGAACAAAGGATCACGATCACTAACAATTGAGTGAGGCATCCCGTGGAGACGTATCACCTCTTTGACAAACAATTCAGCAACACTTCTAGCAGTATAAGGATGTTTAACAAGAATAAAATGGGCATACTTGGTTAAACGATCTACGACAACAAAGATAACTTCAAACCCTTGAGACTTGGGTAATCCTGTGATAAAGTCCATTGAAACATCTTCCCAAACAAGCTGTGGAACCGGTAGCGGCTGTAGCAGGCCAGCAGGGGATAAGGTTTGATATTTGTGCCGTTGGCAGATATCACAGGCTCGCACAAACAGCATAATGCACTTTTGCATTCCCTTCCAGAACACACCTCCTGCCAACCGCTTGTAAGTTTTGGTAAATCCTGAGTGTCCTCCTGTAGGAGAGGAATGAAACTCATGCAGCAAATTAGGAATAAGGGAAGATGTAGAAGATAAGACCATACGTCCTTTGTAAAACAAAAGTTCCCCATGTAAAGAATAACCAGAGAGAGCATTCTGATCAGATTGCAAAGCTGCCAAGATGGTTTGCAACTCAGGATCATTTTTGTACTCGTCCTTCACCACACTCAAATCTAGCCAATAGGGACTAGACACAATATGCGACAGCTCCAATGCATCAGGCTGTTGCAGCTCCACAGGCTCCATACTGCGGGACAAGGCATCTGCTGCCTTATTCTCCAGTCCAGGCTTGTACACAACCTCAAACTGGTATCCCATCAACTTAGACAACCAGCAGTGTTGGTCAGAAGTGGTTATTCGCTGAGAGAGTAGGTGGCGCAAGCTCTTATGGTCAGTATAAACAGTAAAAGAACGCCCCAAGAGGTATGGTCGCCAATGCTGAATGGCAAGTGCGAGAGCCATAATTTCCTTCTCATATACTGATTTAGCAAGATTCCTATGGGCTAGAGCCTTGCTGAAGTACGCAATGGGTTGTTTGTCTTGCATCAGTACTGCACCTAAGCCAACCCCAGATGCATCACACTCAATGACATTTTCCTTGTTGAAATCCGGAAGTGCTAAGACCGGGGCCGTGGTTAGAAGCTCTTTCAGTCTCTCAAAAGCCCACTGGGAAGCGTCACTCCACACAAACCCATCTTTTTTTGTCAACTCAGTTAGAGGTTGCGCAATTTTGCCGTAATCTTTGATGAACCGGCGATAATATCCAGTCAGCCCCAAGAACCCGCGTACTCCTTTGACATTAATCGGTTTTGGCCAGCCAATCACCGCTTGAACCTTAGAGGGATCCATGGCTACTCCTTCAAATGAGATGATGTGCCCCAAGTATTCCACAAAAGTCTCTCCAAAACTGCATTTTTTTCTCTGAACAACCAGATTATTCTCCTGCAACAAAAATAAAACATCTGCCAAGTGAAGTAAGTGAGCTTCCCACGAAGGACTATAGACGAGGATATCGTCAAAAAAAACCAACACATATTGGCGAAGTTTCTCTCTAAAAATCGAGTTCATGGTAGCTTGAAATGTGGATGGTGCGTTTGTCAGCCCAAAAGGCATTACGAGGTACTCGTAATGTCCATCATGCGTGCGAAATGCTGTTTTGGGAGTATCCTTGCTTCGAACTCGAATTTGATGGAACCCAAACTTCAAATCGATCTTTGAAAAATAACGTGAGCCATGTAATTCATCTAATAACTCAGTAATGGTAGGGATAGGGTACTTATCTGAGATAGTAACCTTGTTGAGGGCCCTATAGTCCACACACATACGCCAGGAGCCATCTTTTTTCTTCACAAGGATTACTGGACTAGAAAAAGGATTGATGCTGTGAGTGATTTCGCCTGCATGCAACAGCTCCCTCACCTGTTTCTCGATCTCATCCTTGTGATGATGAGCGTACCGATAGGGTCTGACACTAACGGGTCCGGTCCTTGGAAGAAGATTTATAGCATGATCATATTTTCGAAAAGGGGGTAACCCCTGTTTTTTGGTGAATACGCTCTGGAATTGGATGAGCGTTCGATTGAGAGCACTCTGTTGCTCCTCTACAAGATGTGATCCCTTCACGATGATAGACTCGTCCATTTTCCCTTTTATCTCGGCCTCAATACCATGTAACAGCCCTTGTAAAGCCATTGGTTGTACCTCCATACGCACCTGATACCCCCTCAGCTTGACCAGCTTACCCTGACAAGAAAATTGCATCGTCTTTTTCTTCCAGTCTTGGCACACTTCTCCCAAGGTTTCGAGCCATTCAATTCCCAGAATCAAATCGATTCCGCCCAACTCCAGAAGATACGCTCTTATCTGCAACTGGTACTGACCCAACCGTAGGTGGAGATCCGTACACCTCCCTGTAGATGTGCGCTTACTCCCATCGCCCAGACTGACCGTAAACTCCTTGGTGTTATTAACCGGGAGATTCAACGAACTCACGAGCTCAGTGGTGATGAAATTATGACTTGCTCCACTATCAATCAACACCAGAATTGGGAACCCCTCGAGCTCGGCTTCTACCTTCATCGTTTTCGCCTGAAAGTTTTCTGTCATTAGACCTTCGTAGCTCACATGGTTACAAACTAATTCCCATTCGTTCGTCTCGTCTTTCTCTTCTACTGCAACTAGGGATTCTGGCTTCCCAACGGCGTCGTCTTCTTCCCATATTAATAGCCTCAGCTGTTTGTCAGGGCATTGATGTGTTGGGCTGTAATGTTGCGCACACTTAAAACAGAGGCCCTTGGCCCTACGTTCCATCATCTCCGGGTAAGGCAAATTGCGCACTCCTCGTGGATTGGGCCCGCTTCTCCTTTGATCAGGCTTATTGGGCCTTGATGGGCCTGCTCCTAGCGTTGGTTTGGCTGTGGGTCTATCTCCCAGCCCTGTTTATACCGACACCAAGCCCCTCTTGAAGCTGTGGCTTTCGCGGGGTATTTGAGTCGTCTTCCCACCTTGCAGCTTGCGCTCTATTGTCCTGGCCATGGATATAAGCTTATATCGGTTTTGGGGTTCAAGGGACAGAACTTCAAGTCTGATTTCATCCTTGAGACCACCCATAAACAAACCCATATATTGCTCATCAGGCATTGGGGGAATCTGTGCCGATAGCATTTCGAACGCTTCTACGTACTCATCCACGGTGCTTCCCTGTAGCAGCCCCTTCAGTTGGGCATAGGGATTGCCAAAATGACCTTCGCCATATCGATCGAATAAAGCGTGTTTAAATCGTTCCCAATCCAATTGAGCGTCTGATTCATGGAGTACTTTGAACCAATGCCATGAAGGACCCTCCATGCAGATCTGGGCGTATTGAACGCGCATGTTTGGAGGCGTGCCTTGTACTGCAAAGTAGGCTTCAGCCCTAGCCACCCAGCCGACTGGATCGACTCCGGTAAACACCGGAAGCTCTATCCGTTTCGCCTTAATTCGATAATCATCGTGTTGAGTTTCGCTGGTAATTACCTTCGCCTCTCCGCCATTACTTTCCTTCTCCTTCCCCTTCGATGTTCCACTACTTTCTTCCAGAGTCATCGTTGGAATTTCCGATGATGTTTGGGGACACTGAAACCCATTTTTTATTTCAGCGTGTAATGTCTGCATGCTACTCGCAATTTCTGCGACGCTGGTTACCAAGGCACCGAGTTTTACCGAATGGTCGGCTAACTGATTGGAGTGAGCTTTGGACGTCAAGTCCTGAGAACGAAGGATCGCTTCATGCGATTTCAACGAATTCTCCACCGCTGCCATTCTCGCGTCAAGAGCATCAATACGCTGAGATGTCATTCTGGTGAGCATACACTAACAGATCTTCCTCTCCCACACCCAAAACTCTCAATGAAAGCACCAGTTGATAGGGTTTAAACTCTTCCTATCTATAAAAGAGGAAGTACTTTTTATATTAATTGAAAAGATGCAACTGAATACAGAAATACGTAAGAGCCAAAGCTCCCAGCTATGGAGATCTCTCCATTAGCCCCTTCTTACCCCCTGTAGAAATTGAATGTAAAATCTGAATGAATTCTCTAACAGAATACCTCAGTCACATATAAAGGATCAAAATAACAAACTACCACTAACTCTCTCTCTTCACCCACCCATGTAACCCACACGAGCAACAAACTATTACACGTCACTATTTCCCTCTCCCTTATTTTTATTCTTCCTTTGATATACTAGTATTGGGCCATTCCATTTCCTATGCTTGGGCTGTGAATCTGCCTCTTCCTCTGGTCCAGTAACTTGTGGATCTGCCTCTTCTGTTGTTGTAATGCTATCAGAGGGAGATAAGTTAGACTTGGAGAAGGAGAAGACTGACTTGAAAGGTGACTTTGAGAAGACTGACTTGGTTCATTACAAGTTGAATTGGGTACCTCAACTATACATTGGTTGTAATTACAAGAACTAGACATAGAAGGAACTTTATTGATAGAGGATGCAGACTATACATTGGTTGTAATTACAAGAACTAGACATAGAAGGAACTTTATTGATAGAGGATGCAGACATAGTTGGTAGCTGAAGTCCATTGAATCTATATAGGCCATCTAGAACAAGGTAGCTCGTAGCCTTCAAGTAAGACTTCCTAATACACCTAAAATTAGTTATAGAAGGAACTAGGAAAAGATTATACAACTCAAGAGTAGTGTGTGGTTTGAGAGGAGAAGGAAATTCAATTGAGCCAATAGATGATATGGTCAAACCATGGCCATTACCCCACAGAAATTTGCTTTGGTCATGTGAACTGAGCACTTTGGAGCAGATTTTGAGGATATATTGTAACATAATGAGATGTACCCGAATCTTGATACCAGTCCAGAGCTAATCAATACGTAAACGAAGCAACAAAGGCAAGAGGAGCCTTGAGACAGTTGTCCATTGAGAGAAGGAACAAGAACAACAAATGACATTGAGACAACAGGATCTAGAAACAAGAAGTTAGAGGTTGGGTACTTTGGTATTGCAGTGTTGTGGTGCGTTGGTATTGCCACTGTGAAACAAGTTTCTTTAGAGGCTAGAACCCAGGATGTGCAACATGTGTTTGACTATCCAAAGATGGGGCTTGATTTGTTGCCGGAAAAGCAACAAATAAAGCATCAAAATGCCAAAAGCAAGTTGAAACTTCGTGTCCATTTTTTCGGCAAGACTGACATAGCATGAATGACCTTCCTCCGCCATGACCGAAGAATTTAAGTCTCTAAGGATGTCATATTCAATGAGTTCAAGTTCCTTATGCCTCCCTTTTGGAATCAAAATCTCCCAATAATCTCTCAACATCTTCTACCTTCTTTAGCACCATCATTCCTATTCCCTTTCCTCAAACTAATCCTTCAAGTCCATCACCTCTTATTCAGTCCTCACCTTCACTCCCAACCTCTTTTGCTCATACCAGCAACTTTATCTTCCTCTTTACATTTACATTGAAGTGAGTCGAAGCCTACAACTCCTTGAACATCAACCTCTGCAATTAGTTCCTTACCAAGCCAGTCCTCAAAATCATCACCAATAACACATGTTCCATCTTATTTAGTTTTATCCACCTCTTTACATTCAAGTCAGTCTAAGTCCACATCAGCGAGTACATCAGATCAATCATTTTCTATATTTAACTCCTCACCAAGTTAATCCTCCAGGTCTTTACTAGTAACACAAGTACCATCCTCTCCACTTCAAAGCAATCAATCTCTATCCAATCAAGGTCTGTCCTCCAAGCAATATCCTTCATCTCATTATCCTAATCCTCAAAATAAATCATCTGCACAGTCTCACTATCCGCAAACACCTAGTTTAGAGTCTTCGCCAACTTCGCCTTCTTCTTCGAGGTCTGAATACATTCCCTCATCCTTCCTTGGCACACCCTTTCCTACACACGTCATCATCACCTGGTCAAAATGACTTGTTCCTTCTATATTTGCAAATCACATGGAGCCAATAAGTGTCAAACAGACCTCGACAAATCCCCAGTGGCTTCAAGCCATGCAACAAGAGTACACCACACTGAATATTGAAGTTTGACCAACACCACAACCGAAATTCTTTAGGTTCAAACCCTTTTATTAGAACTTCCAAGTCCCAACAAGATCTTGATTATATATTGTGACAATCAAAGCATTGTTTCCTTACCTCACAACCCAATTTTGCATTCCAGAAGTAAACATATGGAGCTTGATGTATTTATTGTTCGTAAAAAGGTGCTGAGTAAGTCTTTTATTGTTCAACACATTCCTGATCAACTTCAAGTGAACGTCTCTGTGCAACACAGTTTGCAGAACTTAAGAGACGTACACAAGGCCTTGGATCACACTCAGTTTAACCAACACCCTTGAGTTTGTGTGTGTGTGTAGGGTATTAGAGAAGTATTTACTCCCTTGTATTATTCACTATATTAACTAGTTATTAACCGGATTGCAGCAGCATGGTTTGTTTGTTGTAATTCGTTAATTATTGAACTGTATTTAGTTGGTTCAATTACATCTAATGGAACTAACCTTTGGTAGTTAGTTATGAAAACTTGCATTACAAGCTTCATTTTCTACCTCTATACATACTAGCTCTGAATCTTAGAACTATAACTTGAATAATATTGACACAGAGAATTTACTCTTTTTCTCATTTTCTCTCAAAAGGTTTACTCCAAAGTTCAATATCTAGAAAGAGGCAGTATGTCATGATTCAACAAATTCATTTCCTTTCCTTTCTAGACCATCAAACCAAGTACAACAAAAAAAATATAAACTTTATCTACAGTACAGAATCCAGATCCCTACATCAACTAATGAATTATAGTTGCCTAGATCTAGTTAAAAAGAATGAGAAAGAAAGATTGATAAACACTTATATTCCCAAATATATTGAAGCAAACCTGAACAAGAGAGAGCGAGACAGATGATAAAAGCTCCTCTAGAGTGACCTTGTCTCTAAAATGGATCGGAAATGGTGGATCCATTCTTTTTAGTGGATTAAAATCACAATGTACTTTAAATTAAATCAAGGGTAGATGCATTCTTACTTGTTCACATTAGAGACAATCTCATTATAGAGGAGCAAAGAGATAGCGAGAGAAAGAACACATGGAGATGTGTGTTTTAGATATTAAATGACAGTCATCAGGTCAGGTTGTTTATAGCATGCCATAGTGCTGCTGCATCATGTCGCAGCCTGTGGCCGCTACTGAAGTACTGATGTTCCATCTGGTCACACATTGCAGGCACTAATCATGGCCAATGCGTCCACTATGCCATGCACACAATCAACAATCCATATTTTCCCTTTCTTTTCTGAATTTTCTCAACCATTTTTAAGACACATTTTCATGATATCTCATCCTTAGAAGCATTTTTGGATTTTAAACCCTTCTTCAAAGAAAATACACTGGCCCACTTGTTTTCAGCCCAAACCCAGCCTTCTTCTGGCAGCAATGTGGTTTTCTGGCAAAGCCCAATTGTTTTCCCTATATTGGACCTCTGTCCCTCCTCTGTCAGCACTCTGAATACCTTTGTTCAAGCATCTCATTGCATTTTCCAGCAGCTCAATGATTATCGGCCCAGGCCTGCCCCTGTTTGACAGTTCCAGCTTCACATAGTGTTTCCAATGACTGTTCCAGCCTCAAGCAGTTCTAGATCTGTACTTTTGTTTTTCATAATATTCTTCAACTCTTCTTGTTATTGACCTGTTAATTATGCCTTAGATTGATGATGATAGTATCTTTGAGCTATGACTTTATCTTGTTAATGATGTAAATTTTGAGGATTCTTCTTGTGTTTTGAGCATTTATATGTACATATTATAAATTATTTATATTGCATGCGCTATCTTTGGTATAGCAGCCGCTCCATGATCCACTTTTTGGGGATGGCCACTCCGTGCTGCTATCCAAGATTAAATACTGTATATTAACTAAAGAATTCTATCTGGGGTCAAAAAGCAGCTCCCTGTTCACATTATGTCTTATTCTTGGACATCTCAAGACCACTGTATTGAACTGACTTGCAACAATAGGAGAATTATCATAATTCAAGCTGATAGTATAAGCATATCCTTGAATGTTAACCCCAAAAGAATAAATAAAACCAAAAGCCAGAACCATATTGAGCACCCATTACATGTGAAGTTTTGATCAAATGAAATGGAAAGAGACACCAAATACATAAGGTTCAGCCCACAATATTTGTAACAAAACCACATTAAAATTTTAACCTCACCCCCCTCCCCCCGCCAAAAAAAAAGAAGATCGAACAAGCAAAATAAGACAACAGGAAGTAGGGAATCAGTTACCGAATCATTAGTTCATAATAAATCCGCTTCAACTCTGGTAGAGATGGTATATCTGCAGGGGCTTCTTCAACAACATTATCACCTTCTTTAGGCTTTTTCTTTTCCTTTGAAGCATCAACTTCAAATACTCTTGTACTGATCTTTCTTGAGAGTATTTGTGCACGAACATAATCTTGGCGGTCTAGGCACAACCGGACCTGCACAATTTAATGCAAGAGATTCTCAAATCAGAAACAGAATTGTAGCATAAGAGATTAATGACCTACAATTAATGTCATCGCTGAAGGAAAGAGTAGAACGTATCATACTTGTTCAAGAATGAATGCAATTTTCTCCGTTTTTGCCATGGCACCAAAAGTTTCCACCTGTTAAGAAGACCAATCCGAGAAGTCAACTGACAGCTAATTGCACTAATTAGTTACACGCAAAAACCAAAGGTATATAATAAAAGCCATCACAACATTCAACATTCACACTGACCGCAATTTCTTGCATCAAATCAGCAGCTTCAGCTATAAGCCCTTGTTCTTCCTTAATCTTTGCAAGTTTCTTAATCAATCGAGCTCTCTCAATCTCTACATATATCTAAGAAATGATACAATGCATCAAATATAGATATTATAAGATAGACTACATTGGAAGATAATAAAAAAGGAAAGGAAAGTGAAAATATCATATGCTCACCTTTCCTGCAGATATACTATTCAAGGTTTTGATGAGTTCTATACGAGTTTCAACATCGGGTGTTTCATCAATATACTGCATAGCTTGCTGCACCATTGCTGTCACAGCCTGTGCGTAAAGAATAGGCTTATGAATATGGACCATATCATGTTTCTTGTACCATTTGCAAGTCAATTACATAATATCTCAACTCTAAGCAACGAAATTATAAGTTGTGAAAGACACATGTTTTCAGAATGTCTACTCGTAAATAAAACTACAAAGTACAAACTACTATTTTTGTCAGTATGATTAGATAAAACAGATATCAGATTGAATTTAATGGAATTAGTAAAATCACAGAACATAAACCTTTTTACTAATTGCACAAAGGTGTCATTGATTTCTAAAACAAAATTTCCATAAATCACTCACCCTATTTTATTAGACATTGGTTAACACACTATACATTCTAAAACAGACAACTACCAATCTTAGCTACACACATTTTATTTTATTTTATTTATTTATTTATTCATAAAAACCTAGATATGTTGTCCGGAATGAAAAACAAATAATGTTTGTTCCTTTACCTGCTTAAGCTGGCCACGTCGTTTGGACAGGAGAACAATCTGGTCATTGAGGGTTTTCCAGGCACGCGCTTCGAAGCATAGTCGTAAAATGTCAGTGACGGCGTTTCTAGTGGCGGAAACGTCGCCGGCGAGCCTCGCATGCTTCTCTGCATTCAACAATTGCTCAATGGCAGCGTCTAAATTCGCCGTGTTCCCCATAACCATGGTCATCGTGAATGAACTAAGAATACGCCGTCGAGTGTATTTTGAAAACGTGCAACACTGGAGAAGAGACGGACTTTTATTAGAACAGAACCACCCACCCTTTTACAATTTTAATGGGCCTTGGCCTGTCCTTGTCTTTGGGTATTCTGGCCCGATTCTTTGTTTTGGGCTTTGGCGCCCAACTATTTTGGTATTCTTTTTTTTTATAACAAAAAATATCAATTGGTTTTAAAGGTGAAATTTCTCTCATTTGAATGTAATTGAGACAATATGTCACTTATCTGTATAAAATTAGCTGTTAACATTCCTTATTCTCTCTCTATTTTTATTTTATTTTTTTCTATTATAAAATTGATTTTCCCACTTAGTGTTCCGTGATAGATTTAGGCTTGATATATACTATTTAAGATCTGTTTGGATGAGTTTTTTTTCCTTCAAAAATTATTTTTTTCTAGAAAAAAACACTTCTTATTATAAAGTATGTTTTGATGTCTGCTTTAAAAAAAAAAACACACAAGTCACAAAAAAATCAAATATTTTTTTTTCTAAGCTAAAAATTTTAGTTTCTAAAAAAGAAAAAGTCAAAAACCAAATATTTTTTAAAAAATTCAAATAGCTTTAGCTTTTGTAAAAAATACTTTTAAAATAAGCAAGACATAAAAAATCATGTTTTATAAGCCCCATAGTAACAACTCAATAGTGATATCATCTTCCACAGTAAAAATTCATATTTAACACGAGATAGTTGCACTAAGTTTTGAGAAATCACAAAATCAATGTTTTATTTAATTTTCATCATAAACTTTTATTCGTTTTGAGATTGAATAAAACGTATCCTCAAAAAAATTTACATGGAAAACAACAATGTATCATTCAGCTTAAAGATGGAAAAAAAAAATGTTATTTAGTGCGTGTGCGTGTGTGTATTATCTTAATTACCTGGAAGTTTGAAAGATTATAAAGGTTATTCATTGATGAAAACTTCACCGCGCGTTTGTTACCAAAAAACAAATTAAAATTCACCTCGCGTTTTGTTTTTCATAAATTACATGCAATAATTGTTCCCGCCAAAGAAATATGACATATGGAGAGAAGATAAAAATAAAATTGCAATAGCAATCTTGCCAAGTACACATGCATATGGTCCAGGGACGAGTTTTATCTTTTGGTAATTTCTAAATAATATATAATTTTTATGAGTTTTTGGTGTTTCTAAGAACAAAAGTTTAGAAATAAATATTTTAAATAGTTCTTTTTATAAATATTACCCTTAATTTTTAAAGAATATCAACCTGATCTTTAACTAAAGAAGCGAAACAATGCGAAAATAATTTCATCAATACTATCTTCATCTAGTTGAGACGGAAAGTTTCTTTTGTAGCAATAAAATTGATACTTTATTACTCTATGTTCTAGATCAAGATAAATAAGGCTCATTCTTGAATGTTTGTACAAAAATATTCCCATACTATATATATACTTTAGGGAAACAGTAGTCTCATGTTGTAGGAGACTATTATCTTATGCCATAGACACTTCGATAAGTGTGTTGCTATTTTTTTTTCTTTTCTTTTTCTTTTTTAGTGGTGGGTCACATCATCTTGTGTCTTAGCAGAAGATATGATCTCTCCTATAACATGAGAGTAGACAAACCCTATACTTTATTATACAAAAATTGCAAACTATATTTTTCATATTGTACGAAATAATTTTGTCTCATGCAACACGTACAAAAATAGGTGAGACCCGCTAAGGAGAAAAGGCACACAAAAAAAAAAAGTGATCCACCCAATTTTTGTGTGAGGATGAAATAAAATTATCTCATGTAATATTAAAAATATATTTCCCAACTATTTAATTGTGAATCGGTGGTTTCCTTGAGGCTGGAGTGTAATCCATTGAGAACACTTCACCGCCAGTGTTAAACTCCTCTTCTTTTGGCTTAAATAGGTCAGCATGCGCTTCCATATGGTGATCTGTGTTTGCATCCCCGCTAGTTCGGTTGCTTCTTTCTCTCAATGTTCGTGCTGCATAGAGAAAACATGTATAAGCAAATTAATAAAACTGAGAAAGAAACAGGAAAATCATGGGAATATTCTGAATCCAATGTTATGATCTTTTTGAGCCATGAATTGTTTTGGGACAAAATAATTACCTGTAGATTGGATGGAGAAGGAGCAGAGGAGGACGAAAACCATAAGTAGAATGCACTTGTTTTGTGCAGCATCCATCTTAAACAATTAGACTTCTAGTCTATAACTTGCTCTTCATCTGAATATACCATACGTATGCTCATTTCATTCCTTTATATAGACGCATGTTGGCAGAATATGGCAAACTAGTTAACTGTCATGTGCCACCGAGATTATTTTGCAGACCCTACTAATCCGGTATCAGGTTTGAGTCTCATCATTTTCTTTAGGAGTTGCGACTCTCACGAATCAGAATCCTTTGAACACGAGCCTAATAGTCTACGAGGGTCAACATCATTACTGTCTGGCTTGAAATAGATGGCTATGTGCTTTTGGGGGAAGCTTTAAAGGAAAAAAAAAACATAACTCCATGATCTCCATATGAATGTTAACCTATACTGTTGTACGTGTATTTTGGCCGTCTCAGTTTTCCTTTCATCGTCATATGCTTCCCATGTATCTATTGTATTAGTATTGCTCCCCAACTGTTGCATGAATATTAGTTAGTGATAACCTATGTCCCTTATTTTAGAACAAAACTTAAGGATTGTATCTTTCGAAACCATTCTGTCTCATGAAAGAAAATCCCATATGGGACTCTATTTCTCTGTGTCTTTGGATTCTATAAAGTATAAACAAATATTAAATCAAAAGAGTAATCTTTGTCAATAAATAAATAAAATTATAAGCCACATTGAAAGTTCAAGCGTTCGTGACTTTTAAAAATAAGATAATATCTAAGTATATAAGGGCGGGCTGCAGCATTGATAAAACAATTACTTGGTGACTAGTGCATAAAATAATGCCTATAAAAAAAGTAAGCACAAGAATTTTCATCACCTCCAATTTCCAGATTTCATTGAAAGATTTTTTTATAATATAAAAATAGAGAAAAATATTTTTTGTCATAAGAGAGAGATAACAATAAAAAACGATTTTGTTTTGAATTTGGGAAAAATAATACTGAGAATTTTATTTCTCTTTTAAGAGATTGAAGAAATACTAAACTCGGATGTAAATAGGCTACGCGGCCTATTAGAGGCCTACGAACTGACCCGCCGATAGACTCCACAAAGATTCATAGTAGAGAGTATCATTAGATTTGTAATGTCTCTCATTGTTTGGTAGTGCAGATCATCCTAGACTTAAGGAAGTCATCGAACAATATGTCCTTCGGTTATAATTTGACTGTACAACTCTATCTGTCTGAAAATAGGGAGAATAATGTACTCTTGGGTATAACTCGAATACATGAGTATATATAGACATGCCGAAAGAACATATAGTCCCTTACAAGGGATTAGTCGTTCAAAAGACCGGTAGAGCTTAGATGACTTTTAGTTGACTCGGGAATCTATACATATTCAATGACTAATTAGGCCTAATGGGTCACATACTAAGGTTATTCTTGATTGCTTTATTAAACAAGTTTGGACCAATAATTGTTATTGGACTTTTTCAAGACTATAGGAATAATTGGGTTGGATTGGGACTCCAGGCCCAATTAAGCCATACGCCCCATTTGGGCTTTTAGTGAGAAATTAGTTCCTCCACTAATAAGTCCAAATGTGTTAGAAGGTCCAATATGATCTTGGGCCATGAGTCCTAGTAAGTCAAATAGTTGACTTAGTCAAAATTAGTTTTGCTGCAATTCAAATTTTGAATTTGAAATTTTGTATTTTGAATTCAAATTACGAGTTAGGATAATATTGAATTTAAATTTAATATTGAAATTTAATTTAAATTTAATATTGAAATTTAATTCAAATTTTAAATTCAAGAGGTTAGATGGTTAAGGATAATTTTGAATTATCCAAAGCTACATCCAATAGAGATTGGATAAGGCTTCTTCTAACAATTCTTTATTTGGATTACGAATTCAAATATGGTTATTGAAGCAACAACCAAGGGATAAGAAGATGATGCTAGGAGAATTCAAATGGGAAGCTTTTAGATCCCATTTTGAATTTTAAAAATAATGTATTGGATTCATTGAACTTGAATTTTGAATTCAAGTCTTTCATGAATTGGAACAAACTCAAGATGGTAAAAACGGTAAAAAAAGTAAAAACTTGTGTTTTTACAGATTTTACGTTTCTTCACCTGTTTTTACTAAGGACCATTTTTACATTGCGTTTCTACCGTTTCTACATTTTTACTTTTTGACTAGTTTTTGACAACAATGGTCTAGAGGGTAGTTCCTATTCATGAAAATTTCGGTTAGCTTCTTGATCTAAGAGCCCTAGTTCTTGGTCACCTTCCATCATCTTCCTATTTCTCCATTGTTTCCCTATTCCTAACCTCAAGACAGTGTCATTGTTTTGCGAAATTAAACCAAACACTTGAAGCCTCCACATTGCCATTGCCAAGTAAGTTTCCAAGGAAAAAGAGGATTCAAGGAGAATGAGTTCTCACAATCGATCAAGGGCAACCGTATGGACTAGCATTAGAGGACATTATACACTTTAGTGTCATCGAGTGAAGGTAATCCTTTAACTCTATGTATGTTTTAATAGGTAGATGAGGGACATAAAGGTTATTTATGTTTCCATATTGAGACCAAGATTTTTTTTTGTTTTCACCCTTATGTGAGCACACTGCACACCATGATAAGACCAAGGTATTGCCTTTTTCAACTTTCAAACACGACAAATTTTTTTGCGGGATCGTATCTCTGGTCGACCTGCGTGTCATAACCAATTTTGACACCCCTAGGAGCTTTTGGCTTTTAGCTTCTTTTTTATTCATTTTAAAGAAATGCCCTTTTTATGATAAGAACTTTTATAAAATTATATTTTACTAAGCTTCTGCTTATAAAAAGGGAATTTTTTTTAAAAATAAGTGCTCCCAAACATGCACTTAGAAAACAAGCCATACGCTTTCTCTTACAAGGCATGTCCTATGAACTTATAGGTGTTGGGTTTGTGCTCTTTTACTAAAATCCAATTGGGCTATTAGTATGAGAAGAGCCCAAGAAACCTAGAGCCCAATGAGCTTAGAGCTAAGATTTTTTGGAACCCATATAAATACTATCACTTAAGTCATCAGCCTCCTAGGTCTTTTTGAGAGAAAAAGGCAAGCTCAAATCTGAATTGTGCCCACACACTTCCCTTTCTCCCTCGAGGGATAGTTTGAAAGGTTTGCCAGAACACATGTTCGTGTTGTGATGCAGCAGTTCGTGAGTTCGCATTGTCACGCAAAGAATTCAAGGAGTGTGGAGCATCATCCCACATCTACGCTAACAAGAGGTAACAATAAATGATGATGATCATATACATCCAAATCACAATAGTCTTAAACGCTTCCGCAGATGCAATTGCTCCTACAATTGGTATCAGAGCCATATTGTGTTTTTGGATGTAGATCTAGTTTTATTTTACATTTTTCATGTAATTTGTTTTGCTTAGTAAAATATGGCACCTAGGGTTCTATATTTGTTATTCAAATATTTGCATAAGTATCATTATAATTTTTTTCATTAAAAATATATTCTTTATATGGTTTTGGCTTTAATCCATGGTAGAAATTTCTTTGTATTTTCTTGGATTGTAACAAGGAGGCTAATCCGATATGATTAGGTCTCCTCCTTGATTTTATTTCAATTTTTGTACCCTTTTTTATTTGTATTACAAAATTGTAATAAAAGAAGATCAAGAAGATGCACAAAGAAGCGCATTCGTCAGTGTTTTGACATGTTCGTGACCTTCCGGTGGCCGATCTCAGAAACCAACCACATGGTGTGAAAGGGAACAGAAGCATGAGAAGAACGGTGGTCGGAGCACTGTAACACCCCGTGTATATCCGGTTTGTTAACATGTCATCGTATTAAGCCATGCTTAATAAAATATGCGGAATATCTTTATCTTTTCAGTTATGACGTCATTAAACTTAGCCAAGTTGATTACTTAATCATTTTCATAAAAACATTGCCTGTATGTAAATTGCAAAAGACAGCTAACTGAAATACCTCATAAATAAATAAGTGAGTATCTAAGCCACTAATCTACAACATGTAGTCCGAACATAATTCTGATACAATTATACAACTCGAATAAACTTAACATCGTCAAATCAATGTGGCATGAAAAATCCCTATGCTCACCAAATAAACAACATACTCATCAAGTCTCAAAACAAACAGCATGATAAAGGATAAAGCATAAACATCAAGCAGGTGCATCAGCATAATCAGCAAACATGTCAATTAACTAAGCTTCGGCCTCCTGCCGCTAGAGGTCTCAACTCCTAGGTTACTTGAACCTGAAATAAGCACTCCAAACGTGGGGTGAGATCTCTAAACAGAAATCTCAGTAAGACAAGGGGTCCTCAAGGATCTTCCACCCCAAGCTCACTTACATGTGCAATATAAGTTCAAAAATAGTTTAACAGTATAAGTTCCAAAACAGTGCAATGCAACAGGTAATCATGCCATGTGTGTTATAACTAATCTACTGGCCAGAGAAATGCAGGAATACGTTTATTACCCACACTACTGCAAGACGCCACTTGCACCCACCCACAGTGTCACTGTCTTGTATGACGCCACATACTCAGGCTTACCGTCTAAGTAGAACAACACATACATATTATAAGCAATTGCACATAAAGCTCAACAACATTTTCAATTATTAAAGCATGTAAACACATCATGCATATAAACCATTCTCCCATGGGGTATGTGGAACCACACAATGCCTAAACCGATGACACGAAAGCTTACCTTGCAAGCTAGCAATCCAAGCCAAGAGTCCAACCAATCTCAAAGCCCAAACACAGTAGAATCACAATATGTTTTGGACCAGTAATCATATCAATATTCAACCACAACAAGTATATGGTATAAAGACAACATCTTTCATTACGTTTCATGTCTTAAGGCTTCTCACAAAGCCATACGCCCTTAATCACTTAGATTCTGACTTAATTTAATCATTACAGAAGTCCACAGTAGCCAATCATGGGTCCACAAACCCAAAATAACGTTCTGTATGAACAGTACAACTACTGTTCTTCGAAAACCCTGAATATCTGGATATTTGTCGGGGACATATCCGGATATCATATTCAGATATGCATATCCGGATATCAATATCTGGATATCCATATTCGGATATCACAAGACCCCATATCCAGATATCAATATCCGGATATCATATCCAGATATCCATATCCGGATATTTCGCGACAGAATGCAGTTTCTGCATTTCGCGAGATATCACTTCCAAGATTAGGTTTTTAACCCAAGCCAACGTCCAAGCATGCATTTTTACTAATTTTTAAGTTCATATACGAGTTGGTTACTTGTTTAACTCAGTAAACATGTCAGACTCAACCTTTAGACAAAGAAAGCTTATGATCAAGGTAGGTGAACTTACCCAAGACTCAAAACAGAGAAAGGAGTGCTCTTGGAGCTCTCCAAACAGCTCCAAAGATTCAGACTAAGAAGGTGCACGGAAATGGCACACTAAGAAGGGTTCTTTATCTTCAAAGGTCACAACTTGAAGCACAAAATGCCATGACAATGGATCCCTCACCCTCACCAAGAAGTCAGCACCCCAAGCACAAGAAAACAACACCTCAAACTCAGAAAAGGGAACACCTTACACTCTCTCAAGCCAATGCACACTCACACAAGGGGTTTTAGAGAAAGAACCAAGAAGAAATGAGGTCTCTTGGCTCCAAAGGTGAAGGGAGGATGAAGGTGGCAAGGTGGCTACTCTCACTTCAGCAAAACTCACGTAGAGAATCTGAGCATGCCAAGGGTTATGTGCTTAAAGTTGTATATATAGTGTTTTAAGTAATAAACACACAGTATTAGCACTAATAGTTACGGTTAACATTTTAATCCCAAACTTAAGATTCTGAACCTACTCATTTTTTCCAAGATTTATTATATTTTTATTTTATTTTTCGCAGCACATTTCCGATACGCGCTTTTACATAACCAGTATTAGTTCTGGCACCAGTTCTCATTATTTTAACTTGAAACTTGAAATCACAGTCCTATACGCATTTATAGCGACTTCCAGCTTTATTAATCACTTACCATAATTATTTAAGCCTTATAATATTTATTAGGGTCAATTATGGAATTATTTTCTAATTTCTCATAATTAATTAATTAACGATGCGAGTTCTTACAAGCACCGCCAAAAGATGCTCGTGAAAAGGTCCAATTGGGCTGATTCCGATGGCGGCGGCTTCGTCTCTTCAAGGCGGTCCTTCCCCTGGAGTTTCGTGCTGAGATGAGTTCGGGTGTCGGTACAGTGGACGTGACGGCTAGGGTTCCTGAAAGTTGACTTAGGGTTTCTCGCCAAAATTTGGTATTTTGGGCCTTTGTGCCCATGGTTACCTTAAAGGGGCTTGAAACAAAACCTATGGACTTTAAGGAAGGAGCAAATCAGCCGCAAAGTTTCCTATTTGAATACTCTGTAATTTTTTTTTTTAGAAAACCATGGATTAAAATTTTTATTATAATTAATTTCTTTATTTGTATGAATGGATGAATTATATGATTGATAACATGTTATATGTGATAATATGCCATATAGAATAGGTGGTGCCATATTGTTGCATAACTTGTAAAATTACATGAGCATAGTAGCTATTATGTCTTCAGCGACTAGTATGATAGTTATTATGGGATTATTTTTATTTTAAATTATCCTAAAAATTAATTAATAATTATTATGATTTTATTTAAAAATCTAGATTAATAATAGAATTAATTAATTTTGGATAATTAACATCAAGACAAATAATCGTTATGGTAATTATTTTGATTTTAAATTATCCTCATAAATGATAATAATTATTATTGTTGAAATCTAGATTAATAATTAAATCAATTATTTGGATGATTTAAATCTAGAAAAATAATTTTGAAATATGTGCATAACGAATTTAATAATATAATGAACATTATGAAAATTATTTTAATTTCAAATTATCCTCATAAATGATAATTATTATGATTGTTGCAATCTAGATTAATAATTAAATCAGTTATTTGGATGATTTAAATCTAGAAAAATAATTAAGAAAATTTTCTAAGAGATAGTTTATTTTGCGAGTAATTTGTGAGTCTTCTAAAATGGTCATGTGTTAAACACACTCTGCATACCACAATCATATATCATGATTGTGTGAAGCACACGCTGCCTATCATGATCGGATTTTAGGACCTTAATGATTTCAAAATTCAGATAAGCTAAGTGATGCACGTTCATCGGCGCTCTTGCTTACATAGTTTTTGAAATCAAACAAAGTTTACTCTTATTTAAACAATTCTTGGAAATTGAAAAATTTGCTTATGTTGAATGGAAAGAAATTTAAATTAAGAAATTAATTTAACCTTCAAGCGCATTATAGGACCATTAATAAAATAATCATGCGAAGTCCCGTCGGATAAACATGATTGAATTTTATTAGATTGGACCTAAATAATTATGGGAGGAGATTTAAATTAAGAAATTAATTTAACCTTCAGGCGCATTGTGAGCCTATCTATTGGGCCTTAATAATTTCGAATTTTTAATAAAGTATTGTACGGCCCAACGTCGACAATACTAAGTTATTAAAGATAATTTTAGAAATTAAACAATAAATTCAACAGAGCTTATAAAAATTCTCAAATAAAAACATTGAATGTGTGAAGGTTTTAAATTAAGTATTTAATTTTAGAGTAATTACCATTTTCGGTCCTCAGCAAATTTTATGATGCCCGCTTTAGTCCTAGCAAATAAAAAGGATATTCGTGGTCCCTAAAAAATTCTAAGTGGACACATTTTAGTCCTTTTGAGGGACTAATATGGGTCTTTTTTGAATTTGTGAAGGACCACAATTTTAACTAAATTGGTCCATTTTAAATTTTTTAGGGACCACGAATAGCCTTTTTATTTGATAGGGACTAAAGCGGGTATCGTGAAATTTGCTGAGGACCAAAAATGGTATTTACTCTTAATTTTAAAACCTGCGGGCTCCATTTGTGGGTCCATTAATAAAATGATCACGTGAAGCCCCGGCGGATAAGCATGATCAGATTTTATTTGATTGGACCTTAATAAATTCAAAATTTTAGTAAATATTATACGGCCCGTCGTTGGCAATATTTGGATACTAAAGATAATTTTGAAATTAAACAATGGTTAATTAACATCCAAATTTGGTAAAGTTATTAACCCTCCCGACGAGGCTTTAATAATGGCACCGAATGCCCAAATAAAAATTTTAGTTTTTACAAGTGACTTGCCCGACGTAAGCCTTGTAAAGATAAATTGAAGGATTGTTAAACAATAAACAAGGGTAGTTATGAGAATCTACTTGTACTTCGTTTGTTTATTGCATTATTTGTTTGTAATTGTGTGCTTTATATGTTTTTTTCTTCAGAAAATGACTTCCTTCAATTATTTATCCATGATTTTGAGTCAAAAACCTCTAGATGGTACAAACTTTGAAGAATTGAAAAGGAACCTTGATGTTTTTCTTAAACATGAAAAGTTGAAATTTGTCCTTACCGTACCAAAGCCATGGAAACCTGTAGAGAGTGCTTCTAAGGAAATTAAGATGTATTTCTCAGATTGGGAGATGGCAGATATGGTAGTTCGCTGCTTTATTATTGTCAGTCTTTCAAAATACTTGCAGAAGCAAGTGTACATGATTAAGAGTGGAGTATAGATGCTTCAGACTCTTAATGACATGTTTGTTGCGTCTAGCAGCTCTGCTAGACAGAATACAGTCGGTGCAGGTTTTGCTAAGAGCCTTGTTAAATCCAAAGGGAAACCCAAGGGTGGTAACAAGAACAAAATGACTTGGTTATCAGTTGTCAAATCAGCTGCAATGAAGAAGCCGAAAGACATGTGCTTCAAGTGCGGGCTGAAGGAACACTGGATGAAAGATTGCCCAGAGGTGATGAAAAGATAAAGGTAAGGGTAATTTAAAAGGCTTAATTAGTGGATGAATCTATGATTCAGGAACCACTAGCTATGTTTGTTGCTCTTTGCAGTTGTTCAAGTATAGATGGCCTATTACCATTGGACAAAGATATTTTAAGCTTGAAGATGTGGAGCTTGTGTCTGCATTAGCAGTAGAACAAGTTATTTTATCTTTTAATAATATATGATTTTAGTTTTGGATGACTGTTTATTTATTCTGGATTTGAAGAGGAAGCTTATTTCTGTTAGTTGTTTTGTGGAAACATGGTTTTACAATATAATTTAATTCCTTAGTTTCAATTAGAAGTTCATCTTCTTTTATTCCGGTATACTAAATTGTCTTTATTACTTGAGTTTTATATCTCATTTAATTTATTATGTTGAATGGAAAGGATGATGAACAAGAACATTCATCAAAGAAATAAAAGTTTCAAATGAAACATAACTTTGGCCTTTGTGATTGAGTCATATTACCTCAAGTAGGAAACATGTTTTAGTTAAAAGAGGGATTAAAAGTTCCATAGTCTTATACTAAAAGCTACATGTAAATCTTATTTGGAAGGTAAAATGGTTAAGCAATCTTACAAGGTCAAAGGGATTGGCGCAAATATTCAACTAAAATTGGTACATACTAATGTATGTGGACCAATTAGTGTTCAAGCCAGAAGAGGTGATGAGTACTTCCTTATATGAATAGTTACTCTGGATTTGGACAGATGAACCTAGTGCGCCATAAGTCTAAAGCTTTTGGAAATTTCCAAGAGGTTTAAGTCTGAGGCAGAAAAGCATGTAGGTGTTGAAATCAAAACACTTTGGTCTGACCAAAGTGTTGACTAGCTGTCTGGAAAGTTCAGGTCTTACTTGATTTAAGAGGGGATAGTTTCCTTAACTGTCAACTCTAAGAATATGTTAGTTGAATGAAATTGCAGTATGCAAAAATTAAATATTTCTAGACTTGGTGAAGATCATGTTCAGTTATTCATCTTTACCAATGTTGTTCAAGGGAGATGCCTAGGAGAAGGAAATGTACCTTCTTAACTTGGTTCCGTCAAAGTTTGTTGTAAAGACACCTAAAGAATTATGGAAAGGGTGCAAGCCCAGATTAAACCATATTCGGATTTAGAGTGCTACGGCACACGTCCTACAATAGCAGTCAAATAAGATGGAATCTTGTACGGAAGAGTGCATATCTTTTGGCTACCCTAAGAGAACCAGGGATGATTTCTTATTTAGTCTTAAGGACAAGATAATCTAAGTGAGCACTCACATGATTTTCTTAAAGGAGGACTAGATGAGAAATTATAAGCTCTTAAGTAAGGTTATTCTTGATGAGATTTATCTCTGATCAAGAATTTCCAGAATCTCTAGAAGCTTCATCCACTGTTCCCTTGATTGCTCAAGAGGGGAATGGGAAAGATATATCTCTAGGTGAACTAACAAGGGAACAATAATTGGAAATTCAACATGATAATATGTAAATGAAACTAGTAGAAATATTAGTATCACATGTGGAAGAACAATATCAAGAATAAGTGGATCCTCAAGAAATTAAATATCCACCATTTGACCCAATCTTTGATCTACCTATAAATACACAAGGTCTAGTGCAGTACATTTGTAGTGGGAGAGAACCTTGTTAACTCTCAAGTTGTCTCTTGTTGAGTGACATTGATCCTACTAGTTACGATAATGCACTAGAAGATGTTATTGATCAAGTGTTTCTCAAGCTAGAAACCATGAGATGGAATACTTGTATTTCAACTCTGTAAGGTACCTAGTAAAGCCATCAAGAGGGGTAAGACCCACTAGGTGCATATGAACCTATAAATGCAAAGAGAGGATAGACAGGAAGGTGAAAACCTTCAAAAATAGCTTGGAGGTAAAATTTTCCAGAAGCCATGCTTGAGTCTATCCAGATTCTCTTAGTTGCTGCTATAAGTCTTAATTATGAGATTTAATTTTGGAAGTTGGATGTCAGGATATCTGCATACAACAACCAAAATGGTTTATAGCAAATGGGCAGAAACACATGGTATGCAAGTTGTGAAAGTCTATTTCATGGACTTAAGCAAGCATCCAGGTCTTGGAACATCAGTTTTTGATCAGGTTATCAAAATTTTGAAAATTTTGATTTTGAGAGAACCGTGATGAATGATGTGTATTTGTATTAAAGAATCCAATGGAAGACAATAGTTTTTTCTGGTACTTTATGTAGATGATATGCTCCTTATTGGAAACAATGTGGAGGTAATATCAAGCATAAAGAGTTGGTTAAGTTAGTGTTTTGGTATGGAAGTACTGGGGATGCCAGTTATATTCTTGGTATAAAACTCTTATGAGACCAGAAGAATAAGTTGTTGGCATCACCTCAGGCTACTTACATTGACAAACTCTTGCCAAAATTCAACACAATAATTCTAATAGAAGAATTATAATTCTCAGATGTGGAATTCATCTTCCTAAGGAGTAACCAAAGACTCCTGAGAAGGAAGAATACATGAGCAGGATACCTTATGCTTTGGCAAAAGGTAGTCTCATGCATACCATGTTGGGCGTTAAATCAGACATCTATCATGCAGTGGGAGTAGTGAGACGATATCATTCTAGACTTAGAGGAACACTAAGATTATTGTTAAGCATGTACTCAAGTATCTTTGGAGAACGAGAGATTATATGTTGGTATATTCGAGTGGGAGTCTTGAAAAGCTGAGTTTTCACAAATTTAGTTATTTCAAGTGGATATTGACCCAAGAAAATCAACCTCGAGCTATGAGTTTTACTCAACTAGGATAGGAATAGAGGTAGATCTTATAGACCAAGTTACTAAGAGTTTGCCTAAATTTGTGTTCAAGAGGAATGTTACTTCTTTGGGTCTTAGGAGGATCCCAGACTTGCATTAAGCGAGTGTGAGTTATTGGTTTCATTGTGCTCTTGGAGTAAGACAATGAAATCATTTTTTGAATTTCATAAATAAGGTTTTATTTATTTATTTTGCGCACTATTTTCAAATATCAAGGTCCAAATCAATTGTGGAGTATATGATCATATGGATACGTTCATGGAGGACATGATCATATGTTCTCACAATTAATGAATAGATTCACAACTGTTAAATAAAAATGGATACTTTATTTAAGCTGCAATATCTTATGAAATGGTTTTGTCCGAATCATTGTAAAATATTGGTGTGAATTAACATTCACATTGAAAGGATCTAAGGAGAGATTTGATTAAGGTTGTTTTTCTGTCATAAGGTATCAAATCTTCAGTTAACTATAGTTATGTAATTGCTCTTAATCCTGAGTTTATTATAAATAGGTAATCAAATAGTTTTCATTCTTTGATTTACCAACGGTTGAGATTCGATCTATTGACGGCCAATAACTCGGTATCTTGGGAGTGAGATTATTTGATTATCGGTATTTATGAGATAAACAACATAGAATTTGTAGGATATGTCCCCTTGATATGTTTCGGTACTTGGATATTAAAGACACTGGCCAGTGCATGTAATACATTAGAGAAACTATCATAGTCAAGGGAATAAATAATTGATTGAGTTACAGAAAACTTTTCAATCAATTATAGACATTCTACAAAGGGGCGATGCATATTCATGTTATAAGTGTTGTTAATCTTGGAGTTCAAGTTCAGGCTTTTAGTGGAGTAACACCGAATTTGATAATCATTCGAGCCTTGATTAATAATAGATGGTAGATCCCCAAGCTAGCTTGAGACAAGAGATGAGTTGTTTTTTTAGATAGATGATGACTTGTGGTTACATAGTCTTGTTTTTTTTTTTTGACTTGAGTTTGTATCCAAAAGAGTAAGTGGGAAATTGTTGGGTTTGAGCTCTTTTACTAAAATCCAATTGGGCTATTAGTATGAGAAGAACCCAAGAAACCTAGAGCTCAATGATCTTAGAGCTAGGGTTTCTTAACTCATACAAATACTACCACTTAAGTCATCAGCCTCCTAGGTCTTTTTGAGAGAAAGAGGCAAGCTCAGATCTGAATTGTGCCCACACACTTCCTTTTCTCCCTCGAGAGATAGTTTGGAATGTTTGCCAGAACACCTGTTTGTGATGTGACGTAGCAGTTCGTGAGTTCGCACTGTCACGCAAAGAATTCAAGGAGTGTGGAGCATCATCTCACATCTGCGCTAACAAGAGGTAACAATAAACGATGATGATCCTATACATCCAAATCACAATGGTCTTAAACGCTTCCGCAAATGCAATTGCTCCTACAATAGGTTGCCCTATATTATATTATTTATTTTAAATAAAATATTTATTTAATTTTTTTTGAATAGTAAAGTAATATCATTTTAATTTTTTTTTAATTCTTGAATTCTTAATAATAGATTTAAGAGTAAATATCTTTTTTGGTCCTCAGAAAATTTCACGATGCCCGCTTTAGTCCCTAGCAAATAAAAAGGCTCAGCATGGTCCCTAAGAAATTTAAAGTGGACCCATTTTAGTCTTTTTAGGGACTAATATGGGTCCTTTTTGAATTTGTGAGGGACCACAAATTCAACTAAATAGGTCCATTTTGAATTTCTTAGGGACCACGATGTGCCTTTTATTTGCTAGGGACTAAAACGGAAATCGTGAAATTAGCTGAGGACCAAAAATGATATTTACTCTAGATTTAAATAGACTAACAAACTTGTGCCAGATCTTTTGTTTTTTAAATATAGGTAAGACTAAATTTATAATTTAACTTAAGCTAGGCTCACTAACAAGGTTAGACTTAAAATATTTTACACGAATTTAGATTATTTAAATTAAAACCTAATCCAACTCATCCCATTTCCATCTCCTATCTATGTATACATATGTGGAGCTGCACTTATAATCTATGATGTGCAGCGGAGTTTAAATAATAGGTAATGATATTTCGTGTACAAGTCTTTTCAAATTTCAAGTTACGTTCACAAATACTAGTTGAAAAAGCCATCGGCATGGATCAAATTTTAGTAAGCCGAGTACCTCTTGGCCATTAGATAATGGCAGCCATGAATATTCATGCCGATGGCATACTAAGATTTGAGAGAAAATGTAAATCCTTAGTATTGGGCCAGTGGATCAGTACCGCAATATGTTGACAAGATAAAACCCTCGAGGGGATAATATGAGTTGAATTCGATGGATCAACTCATTAACCCGCCAAAACAGGATAACTTGGGTTACACATCTAAACTCATCAACCTGCCTCAATCTCTCACGTCAGGTTGTAGTTCAAAATGGGTTAGCGGCAGGTTAGGTGGGTTGGCCCGCCATTTTTTTTTAATATTTTATTTGTTTTTAAGTTTTTGTGATATCTATTTTTTTTTTATCTTAGTACTCCCTAGAAAAAATAAATAAGAAAAACTTTATTTATGACAAAAGTTTCTTATACAAAAATAAGTTTCTAAAAAATGTCTGATTGAATATTAACGTACATTTAGGATTGTGATTGAAAAAAAACTAAGGAAAATATGAAAGAAAATAAGTAATATTATAAAATTAATAAAATATAATTTATTTTAATTTATAATAATTATTTTTAGGCTGATTGACTCGTCAACTCACCATAAAATGAAATGAGTTGAGGTTCTCAACTCATATTCAAGAGTCAAGGCGGGACAAGGCGAGCAACCCATTTTTGATAAGTTGACGGCAGATCAAGGCGAACCGATCCGTTTTGTCACCCAAATACCCTCGAGCATGCGAGCTCATTTTTGGATTAAAAGTACATGTATCTTTGTTAAAAAATGAAAAATAAAAGATATGGATAAAAATAGTTATAAAAATTATGATAGTATAAAAATGTTATTTTTGTCACATTTAATAAATAATGTATCAAGTATTTGATAATACGAAAATACTAAAAATATTTTAGCATTGATGCGGGGCCATATGTCAGGCCTGCAACCCATTTACCTGCTAGTCTCAAGCATCGTACCTCACCTTGTCAAATCTTTCATTTGCAAAGTGATAAGATCGAGTGAAACATTTGTGTTACGCTTCCACCTACCAACATTTTTTGCCTTCACATATCAAAAATCTTCCCCCACCCACACCCCTTTATTGGTTAGTTAAACATTTTATATTTATATATCTGGCGTTTGTCAATCACCTTTAAGTAAGATTTCTTCTATATATTATATTTGTCCAAGTGGATACATTTTCATTCCAAAAAGAAAAAAAATTTCCTCCTATCTTTTCATGAATTTTCCATTAAATCCCAATTTTATTTCTTTTCTGGGACAGTTGTAGGGGCCCATGTGGAAATTATAATTAACTCTTAGTAATCATTCAAAAATGATTAAAATCACACCTAGCGGGAACTAGGGCAATTTCGAGTGAAAAAAAGCATTAAATATTTTTAAATATGTAGTTTTAACTGTAGGAGTCGTTAATCAACAAATAAGCTTTCAAGTTCATGCATTATTTGAGAGTTAGTACCAATCATTCAATTTGAAGGGTGATGAAGGCGATGCCAAGTTTGATTTACTCAACGTACCACTATTGCTTTGTCACGGATAATGCTGGTTTTGTTTGTTCTGCTTGTTTTCTTCTCCTCGAGTTAGATTGTGTACATAGGAGATTTGATTAATTAATCATGGAAGATGCAAGGCATTAATGAATGAAGGGAGAAAACCCGACATTGGTGAGACTTAAGATCATTTTCAGATAAGACAGTGGACAATGTTTTCTTTTCTTTTCTTTTTCTTTTTTTCTATGGAAGAATAAGACAATAGACAGGGTTCGTATATATCACATGGGATGAGTCCGGTGATCATCTACTTGGTAGGTCTGCCTTGTCGCTCGCAAATTGCGCATGCCGAACATGATTTAGAAGGCTAATAAAGACTATGATAGAGAAGTAATGATCCTGAAAATTTGTGAATAATTTCACCTATCAATTTCAAACTAATTTGATTCCTAGTAAATTGATGAAGGCTCTCATCGGCGGTGGCATTTCTAGTAAATTCGCACTCTTGTTGGATGGTCTTGGACTTAAATATTTGTTAAAATCTGGCTGCTATGGATAAATCTTTCATTCTGGCTTCCTTGCAGTTTTATTTTTTATGATTTGGGATTAATGGTGAAGGAAATTGGGATGGTGAATTAGGAAGTTCGATTGGAGATAAATGGGTGAAATTCTCGATTTAATTTTTCTATTTAAGTAGTTTTTTTTTTTAAGTTGTCATGATAAATTTGTTGGGCAAGGGGGAATTTTTTAATATTAAAATTTTCATAGAGGGTCAGCTCTAAGTCCTTATCTCTTTGTCTTAGTTATGGATGAACTAACAAAAGATATTCAAGAGGAAGTGCCATGGTGTATGCTTTTTGCAGACGATATTTAACTTGAATTGTGGAGAAGAACATTAGAATCTAAAGGATTCACATTAAGTCGAAGTAAGACTGAGTATCTGAAGTGTGAGTTTTCTCTGGTAAGAGATGTAGACCAAGATCTCGTGCATCTAAGTGATCAAGAGGTACCCAAGAAAGACGCTTTAAAATACCTGGGCTCCATTTTGCAAAAAGGTGGAGAGATGAATGAGGATGTAAATCATAGAATCAGAGCAGGGTGGATGAAATGACGCAGTGCATATGGGTTTTTGTGTGACTGCAAAATCTCCCTTAAGTTAAAAGAAAAATTCTATAAAACAGAAGTAAGACCTGTAATGCTATATGGAGCTGAATGCTGGCTAGCACATAGGCAACATGAGCATAAAATGGGAGTAGCAGAGATGAGGATGTTAAGGTGGATGTGGTTATACGAGGATGGATAAGATAAGAAATGAAGATATTCGACGAAAGATAGGAGTACTACCGGTGGCTGAGAAGATGAGAGAACATAGATTGAAGTGGTTTGGGCACGTAATGAGAAGGCCCCTGGATGCTCCCGTAAGAACAAAAGTTTGTTACCAAGAGCTCAACACAAAAAGAGGTAGAGGTAGACCGAAACTTACTTGGGGGAAGGTAGTAAAATAAGATTTAATGGAGTGGGATATAGATTGGCGGACGGTAATTGGAGAAAAGCTAAAAGCATGGTGGAGGGTTAGACCCGTTGTTATTCCTATGTTTCAGATGGTCCCTTTTTAGTCTTTTTCCCCTTCGTTTTCCCTTTTCTTTTTTTCCCTTTCTTTTTTACTTTTACTTATATATATATTATTACTATTCTATTTATTTATTTTTATTTTTACTTTTATGTTTCTTTTTTCAACCTTTTTGTATCTTTCATTTGAGTTCATCTACTACCGACCCCAATTAATTTGGGATAAAAGTGTTGTTGATGTTGAAAATTTTCATAGAGATTTTATATTAAAAAAAATAAAGCAGACAAAAATATATTAAATATATATATATATATGGGATAAATAACAATTATGTTACAGGAACAAGATTCCTATCATGCAACACTACTGACAAAATTAAATTTGTCTCTTTTAATTTATTTTTTTATTATTTTACTTGTCGTTTTCTGTTGTAGAAAAAAAAAATCCTTGCTGCAAGATGACCAAATGAAAGCCCTATATATATATATATATACACATATACATATACATACATCTATATATATATATATATATATATATATATATATATATACATATATACATATACATATACATATACATATATATGAGGCATGATCCTTTAACATTTGTGTCAAACTAAAAAGTTTGACTCCAAATATTAACTAGTTGATTTCTATGAATCTAACGGTTATAATTTATTGGGTCACACATATTAACTAATTTATTAATTTCCAATAAATTATAATTGTTAGATTGATGGAAATCAACGGTTAAGATTTGGTGTCAAATTAAAAAGTTTGACAACGGTATCAAAGGATCATGTCCATATATATACATATATATGGATCAGGATCATTTTAGACCGATGCAAGACTAATAAGTCTTACACCACATCTCAACCGTTGATTTTCGTGCATCCAACGGTCATAATTTAGGAAGTCATATAAATTGATTAATATTAATTAATCATTAATTTCATTACAAATACCAACCGATAATTTTCGTCCATCAACGGTTGAGATGTGGTGTAAGACTTGTTAGTCTTACACTGGTGTAAGAAGAACCTGCCCCTATATATATATATATATATATATATATATATATATATATATATATAAATGTTTCTTCCACCCAAAATAAAGTTATTTCATGCTCTTTTTGAGATTTGGAAAAAAAATAAAAAAGTGTTTTGATAATTTTATTTATTATTTTGAACATGATTTTGGCGTTGCAGGAGATAATATTATCTCGTGCAACACTAAATCTGTATTGTTTTGTGTGTGTCTATATAATTATATATATATATATATATATATATATATATATATATATATATATGGGAAAATGGTTTGTCATGTGACTGGATATAAGGTTATGTCGAGTCACACATTTTTTAACTATGTATTACAGGTAATACATAGTTATAATATTAAATTTATTTTTTTAACTATGTATTACGGGTAGTACATAGTTATAATATTAAAGTTATTTTTTAACTATGTACTACAGATAATACATAATTATAATATTAAAATTACTTTTTTAACTATGTACTACGAGTAGTACATAGTTATAATATTAGAGAATAGATTGCAAAACCACATTAATATTATAACTATGCACTACCCGTAGTACAAAGTTAAGAAAATAACTTTAATATTATAACTATGTACTACCCTTAGTACATTGTTATAATTTTTTGATCGGACAAACCCTTGTATCCATTCTTGAAGCGAGTTGAAGAAGAAGACATTCTTGAAGGGATTCAAGAAGATTAGACTCTCAACCATATTGTGTTTTTCATTTTCCTGTTGTTAAGAACTTCCTTACTGAACAATACTTCAGAATACTAGTAGGCAATCTGATTACTTTTCTTTTTGAATTGTTCAATGCATATTTAATTTCAAATTTAGATTTTCTTTTCGATTTATTGTAGCTATGGCTTTCTAAATTTATAGTTGGGGATCTAAATGATTGAAAAGTACCCTTTGTTTTAGATGACTCTATACATGATTCTTGCAATTTGATTAACAAGATTCTTAGTTTTAAGAAGCCATGAGAATAGACCTTGAACATTCTTTTTCATTATTATCTAATGGAAAAATTAATGATTGTGATATTTTGTTAATTGAAAGCTTCAAAGGTTAGGGATAACCTGAAGTGAAAATTCATCATTGGAGATTAAAGATCTAATTTAAATACATTGGGAAATGATTTGATTAGGTTTGGGCATCTAGAATTAGGAAATTCCAGAAAGATGCTTCAGATGTTGAATTTCTGTAAGATTAGTGCTATAGCAGTCTGGATGCAGGGATGTAAATTGTTAAGGGGAAATTCATGACTTTAGAAACCTAGGACCTCATTACTTGTTATTCGTTGAATTGATATCGCAGTTACTTTACTGATTAGAATATGATTCATAAAGAAACTAAAAAAATCCCTATTCCCAGAAAATGATCCTTATCATATTTGATACATGTACTACTATGTTTGTTAGCACAAGACTTAGCGATCCTAGAGTGTGATTCTAATATTCTGTAAGTGGGTTTATGGGAACCCCTTAGTAACTTATAATAATCATATATATGGCTTGGATGAGTTGAAAATAATCTAAGTTAACTTAGCGATCCTAGAGTGTGATTCTAAGATTATGTAAGGTGCTTAAATTATGTGGTTGATTGTGTAACAAGTGAACACTTCATAATGCACTAAAATCATATAATTAAGTAATAAATGGGCTAGACTTGTAATGGGCATATTATTGGCATACAATTATAAAAAGTGGAATCATTAAATGATTAAGTCTTGGATATGACTTGATTAATTAATATGTAATTAATGATGTGAATGGTTCCTACTCTAGGTGTGCCTAGAGAACCTTGCACTTGAGGATTGTATTGGAACATACGTATTATATGGAGTGAGGGCTTGTACTAAGCTCTTTAAGGTAAGCTCCTGGTTTTGGTTGCTCCTATCTCTTGTGGCCCCACCATGATGGTGGGCATTATGGTTGAATTGTATGAAAGTATGTGATGTATGGTATATGTGCATTCATTCACATTCATGTATATATTATATGATTATTGATATTATGATGATGCACTGATGATGTATGATATGAGGTTCCTGGCCAGTGAATATGTACCTAGGCTGCCTATGGCTTGACCTTGGGAGTTATTTCATACTACAGTTTGTGTTGATTGCCTATGACTTGACCCTGAGAGTCACACTAGGCATGTGGGACATGTCAGTTAGCTATTCTTGGGGAGAGCCCTTGAATAGTTAATCAGAGGATGATGTATGATGCTATGTTTATGTTGTATGTTTGTTATATATGCTTTATATCTGACTTGTCATGCAGGAAGTGGGCTCAGGGGACTAGAGGATCCTCTAAGAACCTTGAGCTTACTGAGATGTTGTTATCTCACCCTTTTTTGGGGATATCATTTTAGGTACCCAGGTTAGCAGTGTGCAGTCTAAGGGCAAGGGCCCAGCTACGGATTAGTGGATTGTTGCTGCTGTTTATTTTTATGCCGTTATGTTATTATGTGGCATGTGTAGTGTTTTGACATGCCTAGTCAGCTTATTTTGAGACAATGTTGCTTTATGTAACAATGCTCTAGATTATTTACTGTTTGAGCTTTTTGGATTATTGATGTATGTATTATGAGTTATGTCAGATGCATGTGATGAGTACTCAAAGGCATGATGTATGAATTTATTAATTTGGGCAGAGAGACACTATGTATGTACTGACCCATTGAGGGAATTGCAGTCAGTGTGGAACTTGCAAGCTGTCTGTTAATTAACTGTGTTTATCAAGAGTGATTGTGTGGGATTCTTATCTCCCAATTATCTGTTAAAAATCTGTTATGCTGTCCGTGAGACTTTGGCAGGAATGGCACTTGTTGTCATATCCAGTTAGTCAATGGCCACTAATACTGGCTAATGGGATTAAGTAGTAATTATATGTGTTAGATTTACGCTTTCGCGATATATCATGTGAACGCTTTTAGAAATATTTTCATAAAATATTTTGGAAAAAGTTTATTCCTATTTTCACAAGACTTTCATTAATTATTTAATCAAATATTTCGCTGTGTACGCTATAATATCATCATGTTAACAATCGGAGTACTGCGGGGTGTTACAGAAATGGCTCTAACTTCACAAAACACATAAGGATACACTCCTCACTCACTAAGGCAGCAAGCACACTCTTTCAAGATGCTCACTTTCTTCACTAACCTCACAAACTCAAAATGTTTACATGGATGAAATGATCAATTGTGAAGAAAAGAAGGAGTCTTGATGATTTTCTTGAAGAAAAGCTTGTCTTTCATGTAGAACAAATGATGGCATCTATGAAGAAATGAGACACCTAAAATTCTGACCTAGGGTTTAGTGCCATTAACTCTATATAGGTGCACTCACTTCAACTAATAATATTAGTTTAATTAGTTTTGCTCTTCGTTTCACTTTGAAATTTTACATTCTTAACCTAGACATTTTTCTCAGAATTATTATATTTTTATTATAATTTTTCGAGACACTTCATCGGTACACGTTTTATACTGCGAAATAGCCGATATTAGTTCTGACATCATTGATTATTATTTTTATCCCAAATTTGATATTCTTAACCTAAATATTTTTCTAGGAATATAGATATTTTTATTTCTATTTTTCGGTTTACTTCATTGATATCCATTTATACCGCGAAATACCCGTGTTTACACTTTCCTTCTGAAAAATGGCTTAATATTAATTATTATGCTCTTTCCATATTTATCTAAAGTCAATTATGAAATTATTTCCTGAACTCATAATTAAATTATTCAAATTCCTAATTTAGCGATGCGGGTTTTTACACCCAGCCACTTCTCTCATCTTCCTCTCCATGCAAGACCACATTTCCTCTAAGAAAAATTACCAAAGGTCTAACCTTTCATCACTATTCTTCCATTGAATCAGCATAAACACTTGAAAGCTAACATCTTCATAGGGAAATGACTGTTCTTGGTGTGCCATAGTTGTTGCATAGGGAGGTTAATAGGTTGTTCTTCCTTGCGAGTGAGTGAGGGCCATTTCTACACACTTTGGGAGCAACAAGCAATTACCTTTGAGAAGAAAGAACCCTCCTTTTCCTAGTCAAGTTCGTGTACAGAGCTAGGCATAAGCACTGTGTCAGTTTGTGACCTGGAAGACACATCTTTTTGTTATTTTTGAGCTTTGGGTATATGTTCCTACCTTTTCCTTTGAAGTTTTCTTTGAAAAAATTAAGTCTTGGCATGTGAAAAGAGTAAGCTAAGTAACCCAAGTGTAAAATAGTATGAACAATATAACACCTCGCAATTCTAAATTATATATTAAAATATTAAACATGGATTAAAGGGAAGAATTAGTGAAAATCCTAAAAATTAGGTCAAAATACAAAGGAAGGATAAAACGGTAATTAGCCAACACGCAACCCTAGGAAGATAAAAATTGAGTAGAAGGTCTCGAATGATAAAAATAACATTGGAAATGAATTCAGAACAAAAAATTGAGTGGTTAGACAAGTTTTAGAAAATTTAGTGAATAATGTTTTTACCGGGTAAAAATACAGCGGTACAGTTGTACCGTAAAATGTGTCGAATGAATTTTGAGCTCTATGTTTGAATATAAGCTATTAATGATACATAGGACTAGGAAATATGATTTCTGGTGAAAATTGATGGAAATTAGTGTGTTTGGGGAAGCGTGCCCACAACGCGCATAACAGCTTAAAATTGCGATTTCTCCGAACGACCGAAAAACTCCGGATTCATCTGATCAAGGGAAATTAAAGGACAATGTTTAATGTTAAAATTTAGAGTTTCTAAATAGTTTATGAACTAGTGGAAGATTAGTTGTGAATTTAAGTGAGTTTAAGTGATGTGGCACTTGTGGGGCGTGGCACTTGTGAGGCCCACCCCCCACTTAAGTGACTTATGAGCACATGTGAAAAATTAGATTTTTGGATCATCTTCCTTCTTCCTCCTTGCAAATTTCGTGGCCCTCCATTGTTGGTGAAAAAGAAAAGCTTGAAAACTTCAAACCAACATAACTTGAGTTCTAGGGCATGGATTTGAGTGATTCCAAAGCCAAACTTGTGTAAAATCTTGAGAGAAACACATTGATACCCTTAGTTTCGCATGGGAATCATTGTAGAGAGAAATCATTGGCCAAAAAGGTGATGATTTGATGAAGATTTTGATGTTTTTGGAGTTGATTGATCCTCCATTGCTTGGGTATTGTGTGGAGGAGTCCTAGACCTTGATTGTGTACAGTTTCTACACTTTTAATTGGTCGATTCATTGGATTTAATTTCATGAACCCTAAGCTATGTTTTGACGAAGTGTGTTGTTAGAGAGCTCAAATGAAAAATGTTTGTAGATGAATATGTCTTAGAATGATGTGTAGGAGCCATAAATGCAATAAAATTATTGGTGAAAAATGTGATTTTTTAACTTAGAAAAATCGGATGGTGTCATGACTTTGGGTTTGAAATTATTGTTAGGATTGTATAATGGGATTGTGGTATGGTTGTATAATGATATAATGGGATTGTATGAGGTGTGGAATAGTTAAAATTGATTGAAATTCCTTGGTGTGGCATTGGATGCAATTCGGCCATTTAGGGAAAATTAGGGAATTGATGTTGTTGAAATTTTTTTGAGTGATGTATTATGTGTTAAATGGTAATTAGACGGGTTGTGTGGTGGTTGGAAAACCAATGGAAAAATATTTGAGGGTGTTGAGTGGTTCATTGGACCTAGAACGAAATATTAGGCAAAACGACGTTTAAAAGATGTAAAATGAAAAGTGGCACTTGATATGGCTTTTTGGTAACCTAAGGATGCCTAACAAAATGAGAAAGAAAATTTAGAAAAATAAATAGTTAAATAACACATGTATGGCCGAACCTACAAGGTGTAGGGAGGATTGTTTACGTTTTCGTAATTTGATAGAATTGCCGTGTATTGACGGTTCGTACATGGTTGTTGTAGGTTGCCGTACGTTGATTTGAACCCCGAACCGTGAGTTCGTTGGATTGCCCTTGGTCCTGGACCAAATGGAATTGAGGTAAGTGATTGGAACCATGCTTGTGTAATTGATGACTTGCATGTGTTCGTATGAGTTTTAAGTAATTAGGAATGTCCTCTGTGTAGACAATTCTGTTGAGTAATGAGCTCGGAGAATATACTGCTTTGGAGCTAAGTGGAGAGGCTTATTAATGTAACCTCTTGGTACTGGGGCTTGATCCCCTTGTGTGTTCTACCATGCCCATTGAGGGTGATGGTAGGAAATGTATGTAAGTAATGTAGAACAACATGATCATGCATTTAGTATGTATGTTGGTACATAGGTATCGAGTCTCTGGTCAGTAGACAGTTTGCCTTCGGGCGTTTCAGACTTCCACTGGATAGGTCTCCGAGAGGGAGTTCCAGTTGACCTAGGGTCGTGGTGTGTGATCCGGATAGGAGCACACTAGGAAGTCTCAGGTGTATATGGATGGGAGGGGTACCTTGGTTGGATGTTCTTGGAACACGCCTTGGATGAGACCCGTAGGCTTATATGCCGAGCCATTAGGCAGGATGTTGCGTGGTATTGGTAGCTACATTCCAGCTTCGTCGTATTTATATCCCTATGTTTCCCCAGTTTCTCTAAATCCCTTGCTATATCCCGTTTTTCAAGATGTTGTTTTATATTATTTATATGCATCGAAGTGAGCCATTGGGCGGAGATTTCTCCGGAACCTCTGGGTTACTGAGATATATTCGTATATCTCTCCCCGTCTTGGAGGCTTTATTTCATGAGGTAGCAGTGGTACAGGAGCGGCGGGCAAGAAGTCCGTAGGATGATTAGCCGGAGTATCATTAGTATTTTGCATTTTGATGGCCATTGGGCCTAGGCTAGACTTAGGGCATGAACATGTATATGTTGATAAGATGAGAGTTATTGTCATATTTGTTCATGTTATTTTTGTCAAAATTTAGTTGTTTTTGTATTATGTCATTTGGAAGTTTCTTTACAACGTATTATTTAGAGATTTAAGTTGTAAGTGTAATATGTCATGTGAAGCCTTGTAAATTATGCATGAGTTGATGTAATTATGAAGTACTTGTAATATGATGGAAGGGCCTTAGGCCTATTTTAGGAATATGATTATGTGTATGATTAGCAAATGCATGCAATTGAACTTTGATGATTGAAACTTACTAAGTATTGATAAAGGAAGTAAAGTGATAAGTATCATATAAGTAAAATAAACTGTGAAGGGTTGTAAGTGTCCCAAGGCATTGTTGGTACTTGTGTGTGCCACCCAATGATTATTAGGTATATTTGAGGTCCTAAATAACATTAGCAAATTTGGGAATTTTTGTATAAACAAAGGAAACTCTGGCGAAATTTCTAGAAATTGGCATAATTTAGGCAAACTTTGGGAGAGCATATGCCCCTCCACAGTGGTCCGATAGGGACTTTCCATACGCCATTTTGAAGCTTGGGATGTCCTCTATCTTGTGGTAAAATTTGGTAAAATTCTGGGTTGAAAGCCGGACTCTAAAAGGCAGAAAGTGAAGACTGCCCATTTGCTCACTGCACATGTGGCAGTTCTGGACCGGTTTTGGAAAATTTATTTCCTCTTCGTTTCTTGGTCAAATTAGGTGTATTATATATCAAATTGAAGCTTGAGGTGTCTAGTTTGTTTTATAAAAATTTGAAAGCAATTGGTTGAGTGTATTGTCTGCAATAATTCATGGAGTGAGGGATGTTTTGAGCTGTTTTGGGGTTGGTTGGCAGTTTTGCTTGTCCAACTTCAAACGGCAATATCTGGAGCAAACGAGATCCAAATAACTCATGTGATAGCTTCCTAGAAAGGTAATTGAGTGTAGAATAACATTTCAAAATATGGGAGGTTTTTAGAATGCGGTTCATCCGCAGAAATTTAAAGACCGAACCATGTTCGGATAGGTAGAAAACGTAAAATTGAGAAATTAGCTAAGTGGATTTATGAGAACCCCTTAGTGACTTGTAGTAAGTAAAATAAGCTATAAAAGTAGTCTAAATAAGTATTCCGCAAAGAGTTTACATTTACGGTCACAACTTTTAATTATTACACTTTTTTGTTTTAAATACTCGCGTAATAACGGAAAAAGTTTACTCGCATTTTTATAAATGAATTGCTGTGATTGTAACTGCGCTTAATATCATAATTAATGTTAACAATACCGATATACAACGGAATGTTACATTTTATGGTATCAGAGCAGTTTTGTTAGGGAACTCTGATAATGTATAAAGTTGTGTTATGTGCTGCATAGTTGTATGTAGATTCTTATCGATTACTGCATATGTGTGGTCATCGTAAGAAGCCTGTGTGGCAACCCTTGAGCACCGAATGTAAGTTCTTAGTCGGATGTTGTGGTGGCAGTGTTAACTGCTCCATGGACAAGAGATGACGGTAATTAAAATATGAATATTAGAGGACTTAAGGAAAACAGATTTAAATGTTTTGTCTGACCTTTTTGGTGAAAGTTATAAAGCGGTATCATAAGTTAAATTATAAACAAACCTATGGTATGTACAATATTAGCATAGGCAAAATTTGTAGTATTGTGGATGATAAATATATAATTGAGATGGGTTTATAGTAAGAAGATGGTGTTGGTAAAATTCCTATGTATATGTGTAGTGTAGTAAAACAATTATGTACAGGTGGACTTGGTGAATGGACTTTATTAAGGTGAGTGACTTAGAACCTTATGGATTATTGAAAATTGTGAACATGTATGCTTAGGTATGAGTTTGGATATTTTATGTTTGATTAGAAGTTATAAGTCTCTGATAGATGGTGTACACTTGAATAAATTGGGATGGTTAATGTAGAGAAACAAATGGAATATTTGATGTCTAATCTTAAGGGATTTGACCACTTGAAATTATTATGCTAGTGAAGTGTTAATTTGAGAGGTATTGAAATATGGGATTTAAATCCATAAGGAGGTAGTGTTGATTAAACATAGGTGAGATGAAGTAATTATGTATTATGTGTATAAGGAAGAAGTTGAGAAAATCGCCATGGATGACATAAGAAAAATGTACAATGAAGGCACTATTGTAGTTAATGGATGTCGATTCAAATTGGTAGACTTATCAGTGATAAATGGATAGGATGGTTGAATTGTATAATCATATGTAAAATAGTCATGAGGATGACGTAAGAAATTAGGATCCAGTGGTGGGTATTTATACTACTAAAAGTAGTGTGCTTGAGAAATAAGTTGGTAATTGATATGGAAGTAGGAGGAAATAATATGATGTGGTATAATATTTGTACAAGTAAATAGGGCCTCCTAGTAGTGGGGATGGGACTTTTCTAGTAGCAATGCACTGTATGGATTGTCAAGTAGTGTAACCAAAGAGTAGAATTATAGTTAAAGGATACCCTTGGAAGTACCCATTAAATCTATGTCTAGGAACATATTGGGCCTACGGGCCATTGAATAGGCTTATATGCCATTGGATGAACTTAAATGACAAAGGATATTAGTAAAGGATAGGTGGGTTATATTTAATGGACTGATTGTTAGTCTACATCTTGAAAGGATAAATGGGCAATGGTCTTGTGATGGCGTAAGTGCCAGTATATATATCTATACCTCGAGTGGACCTGAGTGCCGGTACGCAAATGTGGTGACCGTGAAATTGTTTTGGGCTTCCCTTTGGGGATTGGATCCTAAGAGGTGCGACTCTTGGAAGCCCAGGTGGACATTATTGGAAGTGGAACTCATTGGATGGCCTATGTGTGCGGATTGCGTGAACCAGTAAATGATGGCATTCCTCGTAACATATTGAAGAATTGATAAACAGAACATATTGAAGAGTTGATAAACAGAGTGACGATGTTTGAAATGTAAGGTATGTTCTACAACCTCCAAGGAGAGTGACGAGCAAGAAATAATGGACTATGGATTTGAACGATAACATGACAAAAGAAACTATTAAGGTTTAGGAAATGTGTACGAAATTATGAAGAGAATATGAATTATTATAATAGTGACTATGTTATAAACCAGGTCTGAGGGTTGATCAAAATGAAAGTAAACTATTAGTGGGGAGAATCGAACAAGGAAGTATAATGAATTTACTTATATGTAATGTGTGTATATTATACCACTACTACTATTATTATTGGGGGTAGCCCCATGTGAATATAACAAATATATTTGCCGTTATATACGGATTTGATACAGACACCAAATGGACTGGGTCCATGTGTGATCTGGAGTGTATTGGGTACACGTTTTGCCGTTATATACAGATATGTTATAAGTATGAACTCCCGTGTACTGGGTACACGTTTGCTATTATATACTGATATGTTATAAATATGAATTCCTCTGTGCACTGGGTGCATGTTATACGACTTGATATTACTATCTCTGTGCGGCTTATGTGCCCGGAGTGTATGGCTATCTCCGTGCGGATTGTGTTCCCGGAAAATTTTGTTATCTCTGTGCGGATTATGTTCTCGGAGACTATTATTATGTTATATGAGGGATGCGATACAAGGGAGTATCCTGCATCGATGTGACTGCTAGTACAGGTGAGATGCCTTATGTAAAGGCACAACAGGGATTGTGTCGTGTAAAGAACGCAAGATGTTATATCAGGAATTTTTAAGTGAACAGTAATATGTCAAATGGGATATAATATGTGAGCACTAAGGGATGTGTGTATGTGTACACCAAGTGTGGTGACAGGAATTTTGGGTTCCACGGAATGTGTGAAGTTTATTGGGGATTTGATGTGGGTGTAATATATGTGATTTTCCAAGTTAAAATACTAAGCTTTAAGGTCAAAAGAGCATACTTATCAATACATTTTATGGATTAATTGTTAGTTTTTCATTTTCAATGTTATTTCTCACTCAAGTTTATATTTGGATAGGAATTTAGCATGGAAAAATGAGAATTTGCGCAGAAGGAAAATTTGGATCAGATGGGCGGCGCTATCAGCACGGAACAAATGAATTTTCAGTGCAAGTTCCGCGCCATCAGCGCAGAAGAAGTATGACCGGCGCTGATAGCGCGGATTAATTCAAATTCAGTGCAAAAACGGCGCCATCAGCGCCGGTTTTCGAGTAGGAAGACACCGTGTTTTGAACGCATGCGTGCAAGATTAAAAGGGTGGATCAGAAGACGAGAGGAGACAGACAGAGAGTTTGCGAAGGACGGCTGGAGCTTTTTGCGGAGATTGATCTTGGAGATTATTTTTGAATTCTTATTCGTCTTTTATGAATCATTGTAATTCAACTATGACCATGTCTGGCTAGTTTCCTTCATTGTGGGTAGGGTCACAAACCCTATGTGAACCTTTTGTTTAGTTATGGATTGGTTTACTTTTCGCTCTTTAATTTAATTTATTTATGCCTACTCTGTGCGTATTGCTTATCGTTTATATTAAATCTGATCAGTTTAGTAGTGAATGATAATATGAGGGTTAGAACCCTAGATAGGAATATTGGGGTTTTGGTCCAGAAAGGGGGTAGGATAATAATTAACATGTGTGCTAGGAATAGACGCATTCTTGATTACAAACGTTTAATTTATCTGTGTAATGCTTGATCTCAATTGAAACATTGCAAGGAATTGGGGTTTTAATTGTGATTAAAGGGCTAAATTTGCAAGGAATTGGGGTTTAGCTAATAATTGTTTGGATGATAAATTGTTTGATTGTTTATTTTAATTGAGCATTGTGAATCAATCCGTAGTGAAAAGAGGGGATCATAGGGCGAGTGTACTTACCTGCAATATCTCTCATATTTTTATCCAAATCATTTTGCATCATTCTCTTATTTAAAAATCCAAAAATACGTCTTTGTCTTTGATTTCTATTGTTCTTCAAATCACTTGGATTTTATATCTTGAAAGGACGTTTATAAGATATTCGCTCACAATCCCTGTGGAGACGATAACTTACTTATGACTTTATTACTTGAACGATCGGTACACTTGCCGGTTTGTATCAGGATTCTTGCCCTATGGTAAAGAATAGTAACTTGTTAATACTGATGAGTTGAGTGAATGTTATGTTAGAAGGGACTAATGAGGAAGAAATGTGCAGTTAAGATGGTGGGCTGATGACCTTTCATAAGAAGTTAGTTGTGATGGAGTTAGGTGAAAATGTCTAATAAGGATCAGTAACTTAAATGGTGATGACTAAAGAAATGTTGATAACTCGATGGAGTGACTTGGAGTACGATATGTGATGCATGCTAGGTGTGAGAGATATATTCTTTGGAGATACGCTGCATTGATAGAACTATTATGTTTGGAAATTGTAAATGTGAGGAGACTTATAAGTGAGGATTACGATATAGTATTTTGAGTTTAACATCCACGATTAAATGTCAATGATACGAAAATTGGGGTATAAATGAATGAAACATGTGCTGAATCTACAATATTGGTACGGAATGATGAGTAAAAATGGTTAGTTAGTGAAAATCTTAGGCATAAGACCTTTGATGTGGAAGTCATTAATGGATTTTGTGGTTAGACTTGGAGATGGATAATTAGATAGATAGACGAACAATAGGTGAAAATTGTTGATATGACGTTGTAGGTGGAAAGTTTCATGAATGGGTTTGTGGTCGAAGGCCTTAAATGGCGAATCGAAAATATAAACTGTTATGAGGATTGTTAGCTTCGTATCCTAAAGGGAAGAATATAGTTGTGATTATCTAAGAAGATGTGGAGACATGTGACAAAGTAAAGTAAAGTATGAAAATATGAAATTTAATGTGAGTTGGGATTATTGGGTACTGTAGAGTGCTATTGAGACTAGAAGGTGTGTGCTCGTGTGAAAGCCAAAGCAACAACAAAATGGTAAGATTAGTAACATTAATGGAAAAGATTGGTATATTGGGGTAGTGTTGAAACAGTAGTGGCAGCGAAAGGATTGAAGTACTAAAGAAAGTGTGAGTTAAAATATTCAGGAGATGACAGATAAATATAGTGGGGACCGTTCGATGTTGTTATGCATGACCTTGGGTCAGAAAAATAGATAAATATGAAAATAAAGTGAGGCTAGGCGGACAAAGTTTTAATATAGCCATATTATTACCTATGAATTAGTGAAAGTACAATCGTGGCCATGGAAAAATTTAAGATATTGTGAATTAGAAAGTCATATCACCGGAATAGACAATTATTTTTTGAAGGATTGGAGAACGATGGATACCACAAAAATGAGGTTATGCCTGTGAAGAAAGTAAAATGGTAAAGTTGCACACCTGAGGAGGCTAGTTGAGAGTGGAAGAACGAGATTCTCGAGCTACATCCCGAGTCAGTCGACTGGAGCGATGCTAATTTTGCGGACAAAATTCTAAAAGGAAGGGTGATTATAACACTTCGCAATTCTAAATTATATATTGAAATATTAAACATGGATTAAAGGAAAGGATTAGTGAAAATCCTGAAAATTAGGTCAAAATACAAAGGAAGGGTAAAACGGTAATTAGCCAACACGCAACCCTAGAAAGATAAAAATTGAGTAGAAGGTCTCGAATGATATAAATAACCCTAGAAATGGATTCAGAACGAAAAATTGAGTGGTTAGGCAAGTTTCAGAAAATTCAGTGAATAGTATTTTTACTGTGTAAAAATACTGCGGTACAGTTGCACCGTAAAACATGCCGAATGAATTTTGAGCTCTAGGTTTGGATATAAGCTATAAACGATACATAGGACTAGGAAATATGATTTCTAGTGAAAATTGAAGGAAATTAGTGTGTTTGGGGAAGCGTGCCCACAACGCGCATAACAACTTTAAACTGCGATTTCTCCGAACGACCGAAAAACTCAGGATTCATCTGATCAAGGGCACTTAAAGGACAATGGTTAATGTTAAAATTTAGAGTTTCTAAATAGTTTATGAACTAGTGGAAGATTAGTGGTGAATTTAAGTGAATGAGTTTAAGTGATGTGGCACTTGTGGGGCCCACCCCCCACTTAAGTGACTTATGAGCACATGTGAAAAATCAGATTTTTGGATCATCTTCCTTCTTCTTCCTTGCAAATTTCGTGGCCCTCCATTGTTGGTGAAAAAGAAAAGCTTGAAAACTTCAAACCAACATACCTTGAGTTCTAGGGCATGGATTTGAGTGATTCCAAAGCCAAACTTGTGTAAAATCTTGAGAGGAACACATTGCTACCCTTAGTTTCGCATGGGAATCGTTGTAGAGAGAGATCATTGGCCAAAAAGGTGATGATTTGATGAAGATTTTGATGTTTTTGGAGTTGATTGATCCTCCATTGCTGGGGTATTGTGTGGAGGAGTCCTAGACCTTGATTGTGGGTAAGTTTCTACACTTTTAATTGGTTGATTCATTGGATTTAATTTCATGAACCCTGAGCTATGTTTTGATGATGTGTGTTGTTAGAGAGCTCAAATGGAAAATGTTTGTACATGAATAAGTCTTAGAATGATGTGTAGGAGCCATAAATGGAATTCAAATTATTGGTGAAAAATGTGATTTTTTAACTTAGAAAAATTGGATGGTGTCATGACTTTGGGTTTGAAATTATTGTTAGGATTGTATAATGAGATTGTGGTATAGTTGTATGATGATATAATGGGATTGTATGAGGTGTGGAGTAGTTAAAATTGATTGAAATTCCTTGGTGTGGCATTGAATGCAATTCGTCCATTTAGGGAAAATTAGGGAATTGATGTTGTTGAAATTTTTTTGAGTGATGTATTATATGTTAAATGGTAATTAGATGGGTTGTGTGGTGGTTGGAAGGTTGGAAAACCAATAGAAAAATATTTGAGGGTGTTGAGTGGTTCATTGGACCTAGAACAAAATATTAGGCAAAACGACGTTTAAAAGACGTAAAATGAAAAGTGGCACTTGATATGGCCTTTTGGTAACCTAAGGATGCCTACTAAAATGAGAAAGAAAATTTAGAAAAATAAATTGTTAAATAACACATGTTTGGCCGAACCTACAAGGTGTAGGGGAGGATTTTTGACTTTTTCGTAATTTGATAGAATTGTCGTGTATTGACGGTTCGTACATGGTTTTTGTAGGTTGCCGTACGTTGATTTGAATCCCGAACCGTGAGTTCGTTGGATTGCCCTTGGTCCTGGACCAAATGGGATTGAGGTAAGTGATTGGAACCATGCTTGTGTAATTGGTGACTTGCATGTGTTCGTATGAGTTTTAAGTAATTGGGAATGTCCTCTTTGTAGGCTTTTCTGTTGAGTAACGAGCTCGGAGAATATACTGCTTTGGAGCTAAGTGGAGAGGCTTGTTAAGGTAACCTCTTGGTATTAGGCAGGACGTTGCGTGGTATTGGTAGCTACCATTCCAGCTTCGTCATATTTTATATCCCTATGTTTCTCCAGTTTCTATAAATCCCTTGCTATATCCCGTTTTTCAAGATGTTGTTTTATATTATTTATATGCATCGAAGTGAGCCATTGGGCGGAGTTTTCTCCGGAACCTCTGGGTTACTGAGATATATTCGTATATCTCACCCCGTCTTAGAGGCTTATTTCAGGAGGTAGCAGTGGTACAGGAGCGGCGGGCAAGAAGCCCGTAGGATGATTAGCCGGAGTATCATTAGTATTTTGCATTTTGATGGCCATTGGGCCTAGGCTAGACTTAGGGCATGAACATGTATATGTTAATAAGATGAGAGTTATAGTCATATTTGTTCATGTTATTTTTGCCTAAGTTTAGTTGTTTTTGTATTATGTCATTTGGAAGTTTCTTTACAATGTATTATTTAGACATTTAAGTTGTAAGTGTAATATGTCATGTGAAGCCTTGTAAATTATGCATGAGTTGATGTAATTATGAAGTACTTGTAATATGATGGAAGGGCCTTAGGCCTATTTTAGGAATATGATTATGTGTATGATTAACAAATGCATGCAATTGAACTTTGATGATTGAAACTTACTAAGTATTGATAAAGGAAGTAAAGTGATAAGTATCATATAAGTAAAATAAACTGTGAAGGGTTGTAAGTGCCCCAAGGCATTGTTGGTACTTGTGTGTGCCACCCAATGATTATTAGGTACATTTGAGGTCCTAGATAACATTAGCAAATTTGTAGATTTTTGTAAAAACAAAGGAAACTCTGGCGAAATTTCTAGAAATTGGCATAAATTAGGCGAACTTCGGGAGAGCATATCTCCCTACACAGAGGTCCGATAGGGATGTATCATATGCCATTTTGAAGATTGAGATGTCCTATATCTTGTGGTAAAATTTGGTAAAATTCTGGGTTGAAAACCGGCCTCTAGAAGGTAGAGAGTGCAGACTGCCCATTTGCTCACTGCACATGTGGCAGTTCTGGACCGGTTTTGGGAAATTTATTCCTGCTTCGTTTCTTGGTCAAATTTGGTGTATGATATATCAAATTGAATTTTGAGGTGTCTAGTTTGTTTTATAAAAATTTGAGAGCAATTGGTTCAGTGGATGTTCTGCAGTAATTCGTGGAGTGAGGGATGTTTTGAGCTGTTTTGGGGTTGGTTGGCAGTTTTGCTTGTCCAACTTCAAACGGCGATATCCGGAGCAAACGAGCTGTACATAACTCATGTGATAGCTTCGTAGAAATTTAATTGAGTGTAGAATAACATATCAAAATATGGAAGGTTTTTAGAATGCGGTTCATCCTTAGAAAATTAAAGACCGAACCATGTTCGGATAGGTAGAAAACGTAAAATTGAGAAATTAGCTAAGTGGGTTTATGAGAACCTCTTAGTGACTTGTAGTAAGTAAAATAAGATATAAAAGTAGTCCAAATAAGTATTCCGCTAAGAGTTTACAGTTACGGTCACAACTTTTAATTATTACGCTTTTTATTGTTTTAAATACTCGCGTAATAACGGAAAAAGTTTACTCGCATTTTTATAAATGAATTGTTGTGATTGTAACTGCGCTTAATATCATAATTAATGTTAACAATACTGGTGTACAACGGGTTGTTACAAACAAGCCTAAAAACGAAGTATTGAACCTCTGTTATGCCCAAAAATGGAATCTTGAAGGATATTTTCGCGAAGAAATGCATTTTTGCATTCTATCACAAAATATCTGGATATTGATATTCGAATATGGATATCCGGATATGGCCTTGGGAATATCCAGATATGTCCCATCAAATATCCGGATATTCTATAGTTTTCATGTTTTTCACTGTTTTGACCGAACAAAACCTAGTTTAATGATCTAGGACCTTTATATGAACTAGGGGAACTCCTGTAAAAATTATCTAAGTTTGAAACTATGAGATTTAGTATTTGGGGTTTTAGAAGGAGCCTGCAGTACATTAAACAAATAAGAAGTAGTGTCTTGTTAGACTTGAGGAGTTAGAATATGATTGTTAATGGTATTTACATTGAGGAAATAGATTTTGACACTGCTGGTTACTGAGTTGGTACGTTGATTGTACTCCAAGGTTTGATTGGGACACTTAGTGTATACAAGTAAGCTTTGTTTTCTCGGGGTTAGTCTCATATTTGTTCCACTAGACTCCTATAGGGGATGGTTCTTTGATGTGGTATTCTATTACTGGATTTGTTGTTGATGCACTCTTATATATGTATATGATGGTGTGTGCTCTGCACAAGATGGGAGTCCCTGAGTGGGAGTGTTTCACGTAAGATGGTAGTCCCTGAGTGTGATAGGTGACCGCACACGGTGGGAAGACCTGAGTGTGGTGTGTTGGGTAGGTTGCAGACGTGCGTAATGCCTACATTGTTCTTTGGCCAGTAGGATTGTATACACACATGCATGATATATATATATGACTTGGCATCATGCTGTTGACATATTGTTTTTATACTGTTATAACTGAAGTGAGCTTGGGGCCGAGTAATCCCTTGAGAACCCCAACTTACTGAGATTTGTCAAAATCTCACACCATGTGGGGAACATTTTTCAGGTGCAGAGTTGATAGCATTATATGCATGCATTATGATTATAAGATATTTTGTAGTTGAGGCATGCTTATATTGACAATACTTATTATGTTGTTATTTGATGTAAGCATAGAGATTGTCTATGCCACTTAGAAATAATCTTTGTTTATTGTGGAGAACTTATATTTGTAAACACCATGAGTTATTGATGTTGTCATGACTACTTGATGTAGACCCATAACTAGTTAATTGTTATTTATTTGAGACAAGACATGTATGAATTTTTATATATGCGATTATGTTGTTATTGCAATACATAAGTTTAATAAGGATAAACAAAAAAATATTAGGTCACAAAATGAGTTAAGGATTGTTAGTAATTTATTTAATCAGCTTCTACAATTTAATTAAGCTACATTTAATACCATTTGTATGTTTAATACATCAGGTGCACACAGTGGCGGACACAGGAATTTTAATGACGGGGGGCGAAAATAAAAAATATTATATCATAAACAAAAATATTTGAAATATAATACAGACGTAATATAAAAAAAATTAAAAGAAATCTATTACAAAGATTAAGATCACTTCGTTTGACTATTATTTTACGTATTTTCTTATTGTTAAACTCATATATAATTGAATTCGTGTTAAAACTCAAAATAATTTCTTTTTTAATGTATGTAATCAAAGAATCATCAAGAAATTGGTCTTCTATTTTATTTCGAAGCTTGTTCTTAATTTTATTTTACGCATGCGGATCATAACTTTCTTTTTTCTTTTTAAATGTCAAAATCCGAATGTGTAAATATGTTTGCTACAAAAAAATTCATATGCTATTGCTGCAAAAGAGACGAACCCATAAATAAATCACGTTATCCATTATTAATAAATTAGATACCCACAAAGTTATGTGTCCTTTCATTCTTTTTATAGCTAGAATTGTTGGAAATTTAAAGAGATTACGAATAATTTAGAAGAACACACTACAATTTTTTAATCTAATCACGTGTTTGATAGGAGGTGAAAAAAAAAATTTCCTAAGAAAATGGGGTTGGGAAATTATTTGCCTATGTTTGATAAGAGATGAAATAAAAATATGGCTAGAACATTTTTTTTCCATCATTTGCTTTTCTATGTAAAATAGTTGGAGAAGATTACTATTGAAGAGTGAACAGGTACTTGAAGAGTGTTTCAAGATTGAGTCCCACGCCCCCCTTCAATGAAAATGCTTGTCCTCCCACTTCAATTATCTTCTCTTGCAATTGTAAGCTGAACAGTTTCCAGAAGTTTGATTTGAGCCGTTGAGATCTTGTGCTTCCTCTTTACGCTCACTCATGTCAGTAATTTACCCACTCACACATATTTTATAATATTATTAAAATACCTATATATATAATTTTTTTCTATGAAATTTTAAGGGGGGCGGGGGCCCACCCTAGCCCGCCTCTAGGTCCGACCCTAGGTGCACACGACGTGTTACAGTTAACAACTTTACTAAAGTTGAAAGTAATTAACCATTATTTAATTTTAAAATTATTTTTAGTATCCAAGCATTCTCGACGATGGGTCGTACAATATTTTACTAAAATTTTGAAATTATTAAGGTTTAATATAGTGAAATTCAATTATTCTTATCCAATGGTGCTTCAGCCATAACCATTTCACTAATAAACCCACAAATGGAGCCCACATGTTTTAAAATTAATTAATTAATTTTAAAACCTTCACCATTCAATATTTTTAATGAAAATTTTCATGAGCTTTGTCGAATGTAAAAATTATTGTTTAATTTCAAAATTATCTTTAATAACTTAGTATTGCTGAGCAATGGGTCATACAATACTTTATTAAAAATTTGAAATTATTAAGGTTCAATAAAATTCAATCATGCTTATCCGGTGTGGCTTCACATGATTATTTTATTGATATGCCCACAATGTGCCTGGATGTTAAATTAATTTCTTAATTTAAATCTCCTCCCATGATTATTTAGGTCCAATATAATAAAATCTAATCATGCTTATCCGGTGAAGCTTCGCATGATTATTTTATTAATGACCTTACAATGCACCTGGAGGTTAAATTAATTTCTTAATTTATATCTCCTCCCATTCGCCATAAGCAATTTTCATTAATTTCCAAGAATTGTTCAATTGAGAGTAACCATTGTTTAATTATCCTTAGCATCCAAGCATTGCTGATGATGGGTAATACAATACTTTACTAAATTTTTGAAATCATTAATGTCCTAAAATTCGGTCATGATAGGCAACGTGTGCTTCATACATGACCATTTTAGCAGACCCACAATTTACTCGCAAAATAAATAGTTCTCTTAGGAAATTTTTAATTATTTATCTATATTTAAATTATCCTAATAGTTGACTTAATTATTAATCTAAATTATATAATAACCCTAATTGCATGACTTTTAAATTAAAGGGTTATGATGATGACCTTATGGTCATAAATAGAATGAGAATGAAATTCTAAGAATTTGGATACCCATATTGAGGGTATTCCAGTCAGGTGAAGTTTCATCTGTTGATTTTGACTGCTGACGCAGTAATAAACTATAGAATAACTCCAGTACAATGAATTTAAGTTAGAGAGCTATCCTAATGATATGAATATCATAAATGATGTAAGCATAAGATTTGATGAAGTTTGATACCTATATTGAGGGTATTCTGAACAATTGAGTTTTCAGCTGTTGTTTTTGACTGCTGACGCAGTAACAGTCTGTAGAATAACTCCAATATAGCAAATCTGAGTTAGAGAGCTAATCTAATGATATAAACATCATGAATGAGGTTAGTATATGAAATGGTGAAGATTGATACCCATATTGGGGTACTTCTGAAAATTCATTTTTTCCGAATATTTTGTACTGGTGTAGCAGCAACCAGTAGAATCTTGAATGGGAAAATATGAAATGATGTAATAAAAGCCCAATATATGCCTAACAAGTCATAATTAGACCAAAAATGTTAAAGTTAAGAAAATTATGAAATCCGGGTACAGTTAGGAACACCAGTAAAGCATACAGTGCAATTAAACTGTGGTAAGTGGATCTGTGATCTACTAATCGAATTTTTAAGTTAAGAACATGATAATCAAACAAAATTAAATTTAATTACTCAAATTTAGAGTCTTGGGTGTTTCCAGATACGAATTTGATAACAGTTCAAAGAAAAATTACACCGGGTGTCACTAAATTACAGAAAGCCACTTAATGACATGGCATAAACCCTAAAAACATAAGGGATCCTTCCCCTCATTTCAGATCAGCACCCTAGCAGCCCCCTTTCTCTAAGTTTGAGTTTTCAAATTTTCTCCACCTTCTCCTAAGATTCCACCACTAAAACTTCATCAAATCACCAAACTTCATTCACAAAAGTTGTTCATCTCATCATTCTCTTCAAGAACATACCAATTTTGTTGTTGGAAGCCAAAATTTCGTGGCTGAACTTCCTCCATACAGCAGTTCCATTTCCTTCCTTTTATGGAAAAAAAATGGTGGTTGAAGCTCTTTGTTGAAGAACACACTTTCTTTGGTTATTCCTAAAGTTTCTAGTGTAAGTTCCTTACATTTTCTTCTTGAAAAACTCTACATTTACTCTTTTAAATTCATGTTCTTGGTTCTAAATCCTTGAATATTTCATGAAGGTGTGTTCTTAGTGAAAAAGAAGCATTCTTGGTAAGTAAATGTTGGAGCTTGAAATAAAGGAGCCATATTGGAGAAGTAAGGCTTGAATCTATGGAAAAGATGACTCCAAACCTTTCTTCCTCCCACTTTATGTTTCAACCATAATGATTATATGTTGATAATGATGTTATAAATTATTAAAAATATGGTCTTGATGGTTAAATGTGTTGGTGGAAGTCTAAAACTCAAGAAAGATGAAGACTTGTAAGAAAAAATGTCACCTTTGGCTTGTGTGTGAGTTGTTTTTGACTATGCAATTCAGCCATATAGATATATATTAGGGTTTGATGTCTTAAAATGGTTCTAAGACCTAATTAGGACACTAATGGAGGGACCAAGTGAGGTGGATTAAGCATAATTGATTAATTAAATCTTAAACACTAAACATTGGACTAATTAGGGTTTAGGACCACTAATAATGTAATTAGTAAAATGAATAAATTAATGCATAAGTGATGATGTGGAATTTCATAAGGGATATAAATAAATGAAAAATCCTAAATTTATGTTCACTTAGGGTTTCTAACTAAACCTAATTAGGATTTGCTAATTAAACACACTTTGGTTAAATGATCAGTTTTTAAGCTAATTTTGGGAGAGCATATCTCCCTCCACAGAGGTCCTATAGGGAAGTGTCTTAAATAATTTTGAAGCTTGAGATGTTAGCTATGTGGAGTCAAAATTTGATACCATTTGAAGATGTATAGCATTCTGCAGGTTCGATTGAATCGAGACTGCCCTGGGAGGCCATGTGCAGGGGCTATACATGGTTGTATCTTGCACGAATTGTTTCTCCCTCTGTTATTATTAAAATTAGGGTAATAATATGTCTAATTAAAGCTGAAGATATCTAGTTGTCTGCGTAAAAATTTGATAGCAATTGGTTTAGTAGATTTTCCAGAATCGTAGAAATGGTAAGGGATGTTTAGGGCTCTGTTCGGAGTTGGCAGACAATTTTGCTTGTCCAACTTCAAAAGGTTATAACCGGAGCTAGAAAACTCCAAATGAGGCTTGTGATACCTTGTTGGAAAGATAATTGAGTCTATATTAACATACTAAAAGATAAGAATTTTATAACAAGTGGGTTACACATAGGGACTAGAAAACAGTTGCATGTACAATTATAGGAAACCTGTAAAAGTGATATTTGGGCTAAGTGGGCTTATGGGAACCCCTTAGTAACTTATAATGAGTATATATATGGCTTGGATGAGTTGAAAATAATCTAAGTTAACTAAGTGAGCCTTGCATGTGATTCTAAGTTATGTAAGTGATGAAGATTGAGGTTGCTTGTAATAATGCACTAAAATACGTAATTATGTAATAATTAGTCTAGACTTGTAATGGGCATATTATTGGCATGTAAGAATGAAATGTGAAATCATTAAGTGATTGAGTATTAATAATGTAAATAATTCCTGTTCTAGGTTTGCCTAGAGGATTTGGCACTTGAGCGTTTATTGGAGAATACATATTTTACTGTTGGAGTTGGGCTTGTGATAACCTCAGTGAGGTAAGCTCCTAGTTCTATTTACTCCTCTCTCTTGTGGCCCCACCATGATGGTGGGCATTATGGTTGTATTGTATAAAAGTATGTGGTATGACGTATATGTGCATTCATTCACATTCATGTAGATATTATATGATTCTTGATGTTATGATGATGCACTGATGATATATGTTATGAGAATCCTGGCCAGTGATTATAGTATGTAGACTGCCTATGACTTGTGTAAGAACCCGCACTGTTAATTAAGGAAGTTAATAAATTAATTATGAGAAATTAGGAAATAATTTCTTAATTGACCCTAATAATTATTATGAGGCTCTAATAATTATAGTAAGTGAGTTATAATGTTGAAAGTCGCTTTTCTGACGAAAAGTGCAGATACCGGTTCTGCTAGTCGGTATAAATGCGTACCAAAAAAGTATCCCGGAAAATTATAATAAGTGCATGAATATTTCTAGAATAATATGTAGGACTTGTAAAACAAGTTTCAAGTCAAAATAATGAGAACTGGTGCCAGAACTGATACTGGCTATGGAAAAATGCGTACCGGAAAGATGCTCCGAAAAATAAAATAAAAATATGATAAATCTTAGAAAAATGAGTAGGTTCAGAATATAAAGTTTGAGATTAAAATGCTAAGCGTAGCTATTATTGCTAATACAATGTGATTTATCTTAAACCGCCTATATAAGCTAAGTGGCACAAAGACCTAGGTCATTTCTGATTATTCCTACGTGAGTTGCTGGCCTTCAGCTGCTGCCACCTTCCTCTCCACTCAAGACTTGAGCTTTCTTCCACAGAAATGCCTCAAGAACTCACCTTTTTCATTGATTCCTTCACAATAATCTTGTAAACTCTTTGTAGTGAACCTTGTGAGGGTGTGAGGCCACTCATATCTGAGTGTAGGCTGCTGTATTGAGGAGTTGTGGGCTGATTTTGGGGCTGAGTTGGTGTGTTCTTGTGGTGAGAGTCTTGTCCTTGACTTTGGAGGCTCCAAGAAGTCTTTTTGTCGGTGAAAGGTCTAAGCTTTGGTGTTAATTCGTGGATTGACAAAGTCAGAACCTTGGTGTGTAGTTGGAGACCTCTTTGCCGTACCATTTTCGGAGTTGTGGTGCATTGGAGGTATACATGATCATCTTTTGTGCATTTTGATGATTTAAGCTTGTTTAAATAATTAAATATCGTAACTTGAACCATTTGATAAAAGGAATGTGTCTCTGGGTTCATAGCATGTTAATAAACATCTGTTTAAGGAGTTCTTGGACTCCAGATCGAGTTTGGATCATTAGAGGTCGATTTTACCTTTAAAACTCAGTTTTCTGCATTCTATCGAAGAAGTATTCGAATACTTTTCGAGCAGTATTCGAATACTTTTCGAGCAGTATTCGAATACTTTTCTGGAAAAATGCAGTAATCGAATACTTCGCGAGACAACAACGAACTAGTTTAATAAAATTGTGATATCTTGAGCTACAGAGCTCTAAATTGAGTGAGGTTTGAACCTATGTGAAGCTAACACATAGGGATACAACCCTATAAATTTTCAGATCCATTGGATAAGTGGATTTCTCTCGGTGTATGTTTGAAGTCGAGACCGTATTGCTGGAAATTCAGCTTGTTGTAGGAACTTTGCAAAATTCATAACCGGAGTTACACAACTCCGATTGAGGAATAAGATATGTCGTTGGAAATCTTGAGATTTCTAGTTTGACATAGTAAAATCTTAGAGTATTTTCTAAAGATTTGCAATGGTAGTTTTAATCTGGTAGTCGATTACCCCTTGCAGGAGTATTGGAATACTTTTCTGGGAAGAAAAGTATTAGGATACCTTTGAAGAAGTATTCGAATACTGGAAAGTATTCGGATACAGTGAGGTTTGGTATTCGGATACCGTGGTATTCGGATACTGGGGGGAAAAGTATTCGGATACTTGGTAGTATTCGAATACTTAAATGAAAGTAATCGAATACTTTCTGCAGAGCTGGAGTATTCGAATACTACTCGTGGAGTATTCGAATACCTCCTGCAGAAAATGCATAAAATGACTTATAATGAGATGGAAAGCCTTAATCACTTAATGTAACCTTGATAGATGGTCATTGATGATTACTTACTGTATAAACAGATTGTGATTGTACTGTTTGCGGGCTTTGAGCTAGTGTGGACTCTTGGCTTGGATAGTTAGCTTGCAAGGTAAGCTTTCGTGTCCTCGGTTTAGTCATGTTGTGGTTCCACCATGTCCCATGGGGAGATGGTATATGCATGTTGTGTTACATGCTTTTGATGTTTTGGAAATGCTGTTGAGCTATTGTATGTTAGTGCCTTGTTGATATGCATGGAGGTGTTCCACCTATACGGTAAGCCTGAGTATGTGGAACATACAAGATGGTGAGGCTGTGGGTGAGGTGCAAGCGGTGTTCCTTGTACTACATGTAGGGAATAGACGTATTCCTACATTTCTCTGGCCAGTAGATAGTGATTACACACATGCCATAGATATCTGTTTCACTACATAGTTTTAGAACTTATACTGATGTAAATGCTTTTAGAACTTATATTGCACATGTAAGTGAGCTTGGGGTGGAAGATCCTTGAGGACCCTTTATCTTACTGAGATTTCTAGTTTAGAGATCTCACCCCACGTTTGGCGCTTATTTCAGGTTCAGGTAATGTTGAGACCTCAGGCGGCAGGAGGCCGGAGCTGAGTTAGATTTGCTGTTATTTATACTGACATGTTGGATGCTGGTTTTGCATGCTGATTATATGTTTATAGCTTCAGTTTATGTTTATGGAGTTTTATGTTGAAAATGGTTGTTTACGCTGTTTATTTGGTGAGCATGGGGATTGTCCATGACACCTAGTATTGTTTATGTCTTGAGTCTGTTGGGAGTTGTAATAATGTATCAGGATATTGTCCGGATTACGAGATGTAATGCCGTGATTTAGATACACACTTTATTTATATATTGAGTAAATTCAGTAGATGTCTTATTACAATTTACATACAGGTGATAATTTATGAAATTGATTAAGTAATCAACTTGGCTAAGTTTAATGACGTCATAATTGAAAAGAAAAAGAATATTTCGCAATTTTAATTAAACACCGCTTAATACGATGTAATGTTAATATTCCGGGTATACACGGGGTGTTACATTTTATGGTATCAGAGCAATGGTTCGAGGGAAAAGCCTGTATGTATTGCAATAACTTAAGATGTTTGGTTGTGTGTGTCTTGTGTGTTTGCTCCGTTGGGTTTTATTATGATGATGCAAATGTGATCACACTGCGTGGGCCTGATCAACTCATAATGTGTGTAACTTGTGCAAGAGTCGTGGTAATACCCAGGAGAACACGAGAGACTGTTGAGGGTCAATCTGACCCAATCCTGACTGCATTGGCTGAGATGCAGGAGGCCACTTGATTGGCCAACATGGCAATGATGGAATCCGCTTGAGAAGCGAGCCAGAAGGCCACGAAGGATGCTCTTGAGGCAAATCGGCTGGCAAACATTACCATGATGCGGGTTATGTTGGAGGAGATGAGGGCTGGCCTTGCTGTTGGTCAGTATCCTCCGCCACCACCTCCACCGCCACCACCGCCGCCGCCTCCACCTAGTGTTCAGGTTGAGAGCCTGAGTCACATTGGTAGTGCTACTCATGTCACTCGGGTGTTGGAACCCTTTATGGAGCCTGTTGAGGACCGTGACGTGATTGACCGTCGGCTGAACGCTTTCAGAAAGCATAAGCCGCCTTCTTTTGATGGGTCTTTGGACCCTATTGCTGCAGCGAGATGGTTGCAATCGCTGGACAAGATATTTCGGGTCATGCAGTGCACAGATCGGCATAAGTTGATGTTCGCTACTTACATGCTGGAGGGTGATGCCCATGAGTGGTGGACAAACCTTTCTCATGTCTACGAGATGCAGTGCCATAGGATGACGTGGCCATTGTTCGAGGATTTCTTCTTGGGATAGTACTTCCCATATGACGCTCAGGAGAGGCAGCAATGAGAGTTTGACAGGTTGGTTCAGGGCTCGTTGTCTGTTGACGAGTACCTGGCCAAGTTTAATGAGCTGGTGAAGTTTTCACACTTTCGGATGGCGAGGCCTACTCCGACATTTTTGGCTGCTAAGTTCCGCAGAGGACGTAGTGAGGATATTGCTGGTTACCTTGCTGGTTCTGCTTCGAGAGACTTTGGTACATTGGTTTAGCAGTGTAAGGACTTTGAGGATGTCTGCATTACGAGCAAGGCCAAGAGGGCCAAGGTTGATAAGACCAAAGGAACGAGTGGTTCCATTTCCTGGAAGGACAGAAGGTTTGCTGAGAAAGGCAAAGGAAAACAGTTTGGGACTAGGCAAGCGCCTGGTCAATTCAAGAGGACTTCTCCGCAGCAGGGAAGCTTTGCGAGGCCTCCTTCCACTCCTAGATGTTCGTGGTGTGGAAAGGAGCACGTGGGACGTTGTGCTTCGGGGCAGTTGGTATGCTTTCAGTGTGGCAAGGAGGGCCACTTTTCTAGAGAATGTCCGTCGTCGACGGCGAGAGCTGCATCTGTTCAGGCAGTTCCATTGCAGGTGGTTCCTTTGGCACCTACTTCGGCACCTGCAGTGCCACCTGCTACTGGGCGTGTCTACACTTTGGATAGGCAGCAGTCGGATTGAGCTCCGAACCTTGTCAGAGGTACTGTGTCTGTTGGTGATTCATCTGTTGATGTATTGTTTGATTCCGGGGCTACACATTCATTTGTTGCAACCCCGATTGCTTTGGGGCTTGAGTTGCCCATGTCTGTGCTTTCTCTACCATTGCGGGTGACTACCGCCACCGGAGAAAAGTGTGATGCTACCACTGTACATCGGGATGTCGTGTTTCAGTGGGAGGGCCGTGACTTCTCGGTAGATCTGATAGGGTTGCCGATGGCTAATTTGGAAATCATCCTTAGCGTGGATGGATTGTCCAATAGATGATTGATTGATTGATTGTTGTGCCTTGCGAGTGGTGATGTCTCCGTGTGATTCCGCAGCTAGTTCCTCGCCGTACATTTCATTGCTGCAGGCTAGGAAGGACTTGAGAGCAGGGGCATTCAGATATGTCATGTTTGGAGGTTTAGTGAGTGGGACACAGGAGGATATCACTGGCATTCCTGTGGTGAGGGAATTCCTCGGAGTATTTCCTGAGGAAATTCCTGAGTTTCCGCCACAGAGGGAGATAGAGTTCTCCATTGACTTATTGCCTGGTGTAGGGCCGCGTTAGCTCCATATCGGATGTCGCCACTAGAGTTGGCTGTGTTGAAGTAGTGTTCTGAGGGTCTTTCGGTGAAAGACTTCTTCTGACCGAGCGTGTCTTCATGGGAAGCACCGGTCATTTTGTTATGAGGCCAGATGCCTTACGCCATTACTTAAGCGTGATGGTGCTCTGTTAGAGGATGTGAAATTCTCTTCAGGAAAGGAGTGTGTAACACTTGGAATTTGTGGCAAGGCCACGCGCATTCTTGTATATGTGAGGCAGTGCATGTACGATTAGTGTGAGGGTTTAGTGGTCTCCATGACTCTAGGTTCTTACGTTGATTATTGATATGCTTCATAAGTAGTTGGCATGTTAACACCATGGGTAGTGTAAAGCATGACATATGTACGATAAATTGTGGTGATGTATCTATGTTATTTCACCGTTGATTGACTTTTGAGTTGCAGATGCCATGAAGATTGAGGTATACTATTTCATAGAGCTTCTGATTTATTATGTTATTGAAATTTAAAATTTTCCAGGTGTACATGAGCTAAGGTAAGTAACTATGTGAATGAGCATGTTAACTAACATGCATAGGGTGAGATGAACATGATTATGATTTCGTACTGTGAAAGAAACATGAAGTTATTTTGAAAATAATGATTTATCAAATTGTAAGTCTAGTCGATGTTAGAGTCATGGAATAGGACCAAACTCACTCAAGTTATTGTGTGGAATAGAGTATGTGGGGTCAGGTCGCCTCTGTTGAGGAAGTGACTGATGATCCCAGAGAATCGAATGACGTTTTTGATGTCATTGTGAAGTTTCGAGATCTGAATGTGACTTCCTTGTATGGGGGTGCACTTATCGAGATGGAGACTGTGAGAGTCGGGAATGAGCTTTTTGAGAAAAACCAGGATGGTGTGTCTTGGAATGCGGAAGGGCATTGTTGTTGTGTGACCTTTTGTTCTGATGCTTGAAGATGAAGATTGAACACCAGAAGCCGTTGTTAAGCTTCAACCTCTTGTTGTACCGCAGTGGAAGTGGGAAAGTATTTTCATGGACTACGTTGTGGGATTGCCGAAGACTCAGGCTGGCTGTGACTCTTTTTGGGTCTTTGTGGACAGATTGTCTTGGTCTGCCCACTTTCTTCCGGTAAGGGTGAGTTTCCCTTCAGAGCAATTGGCCAAACTGTATGTTCGCGAGATTGTGAGGCTTCACGGGGTGCCCGAGAGTATCATTAGTGATAGGGACCCGAAGTTCACATCTCGATTCTAGGAGGCGCTTCAGGGAGCTTTTGGAACTCAGTTGAGACTGAGTACAGCCTATCACCCTCAGACTGTGGGACAGACTGAGCAGATCCTCCAGATCTTAGAGGACATGTCGAGGGCGTGCACCTTGAAGCAGGGCCACGCATGGGATAGGTACCTGGCATTGGTAGAGTTTCGTGTTTGTGTGTTCCTTGCTAGCCTGGGCAGGGGACCCTACGAGGCGCTGTTTGGTAGGAGGTGTAGAACTCCTACCTGTTGGTCTGAGGTTGGAGATAAAAAGAGTTGTTTGGATTGGACCTTGTCCGATTTTCCATCTGTCGAGTCAGATGATTAGAGGAAAGCTGATGCGGACACAGAGTCATCAGGAGAACTACGTTGATGTTGAGCATCGTTCTCTGGAGTTCAGTAAGGGTAAGCACGTGCTTGAGAAAATTTCACTGTCACCGGTGTTGTTCGGGCACTTGGAGTGAGGAAACTGAGCCCGCGATTCTTTGGCCTTACCAGTTATGTGGTAGAGTAGGATCTGTTTCCTACCGGTTTGCCTTGTCTCTGAACTTGATCAACACCCACGACGTGTTTTACGTGTCTCAACTTCGTAAGTTTGTAGAGAATCCTTCGCACGTGGTGCTACCGGATGTTGTGGAGGTTCGGGAGAACTTGAAAACTCCCGTCGGACCTCTCAAGTTTCTCGATCGTGGCGAGAAGCAACTGAGGAGTGAGATCATTTCGATGGTCAGAGTACGTTGAACGGGAAGAATTCCTAAAGGGTAATTCTGGAAGAGAGAGGACGAGCTTCTCCGACAGTATCTCGCGCTTCGGGACAGGTATGTTTTTTGATTTTGAGGACAAAATCCTAAAAAGGTGGGATGAATGTAAGAACCCGCACCGTTAATTAAGGAAGTTAATAAATTAATTATGAGAAATTAGGAAATAATTCCATAATTGACCCTAATAATTATTATGAGGCTCTAATAATTATAGTAAGTGAGTTATAATGTTGAAAGTCGCTTTTCTGACGAAAAGTGCAGATACCGGTTCTGCTAGTCGGTATAAATGCGTACCGAAAAAGTATCCCGGAAAATTATAATAAGTGCATGAATATTCCTAGAATAATATGTAGGACTTGTAAAACAAGTTTCAAGTCAAAATAATGAGAACTGGTGCCAGAACTGATAGTGGCTATGGAAAAGCGCGTACCGGAAAGGTGCTCCGAAAAATAAAATAAAAATATGATAAATCTTATAAAAATGAGTAGGTTCAGAATCTAAAGTTTGAGATTAAAATGCTAAGCGTAGCTATTATTGCTAATACAGTGTGATTTATCTTAAACCGCCTATATAAGCTAAGTGGCACAAAGACCTAGGTCATTTCTGATTATTCCTACGTGAGTTGCTGGCCTTCAGCTGCTGCCACCTTCTTCTCCACTCAAGACTTGAGCTTTCTTCCATAGAAATGCCTTAAGAACTCACCTTTTTCATTGATTCCTTCACAATAATCTTGTAAACTCTTTGTAGTGAACCTTGTGAGGGTGTGAGGCCACTCATATCTGAGTGTAGGCTGCTGTATTGAGGAGTTGTGGGCTGATTTTGGGGCTTAGTTGGTGTGTTCTTGTGGTGAGAGTCTTGTCCTTGACTTTGGAGGCTCCAAGAAGTCTTTTTGTTGGTGAAAGGTGTAAGCTTTGGTGTTAATTCGTGGCTTGACAAAGTCAGAACCTTGGTGTGTAGTTGGAGACCTCTTTGCCGTACCATTTTCGGAGTTGTGGTGCATTGGAGGTATACATGATCATCTTTTGTGCATTTTGATGATTTAAGCTTGTTTAAACAATTAAAAATCGTAACTTGAACCATTTGATAAAAGGAATGTGTTTCTGGGTTCATAGCATGTTAACAAACATCTGTTTAAGGAGTTCTTGGACTCCAGATCGAGTTTGGATCATTAGAGGTCGATTTTACCTTTAAAACTCAGTTTTTTGCATTCTGTCGAAGAAGTATTCGAATACTTTTCGAGCAGTATTCGAATACTTTTCTGGGAAAATGCAGTAATCGAATACTTCGCGAGACAGCAGCGAACTAGTTTAGTAAATTTGTGATATCTTGAGCTACAAAGCTCTACATTGAGTGAGGTTTAGACCTATGTGAAGCTAACACATAGGGATACAACCCTATAAATTTTCAGATCCATTGGATAAGTGGATTTCTCTCAGTGTATGTTTGAAGTCGAGACCCTATTGCTGGAAATTCAGCTTGTTGTAGGAACTTTGCAAAATTCATAACCGGAGTTACACAACTCCGATTGAGGAATAAGATATGTCTTTAGAAAGCTTGAGATGTCTAGTTTAACATAGTAAAATCTTAGATTATTTGCTAAAGATTTGCAATGGTAGTTTTAATATGGTAGTCGATTACCCCTTGCAGGAGTATTGGAATACTTTTCTGGGAAGAAAAGTATTAGGATACCTTTGAAGAAGTATTCGAATACTGGAAAGTATTCGAATACAGTGAGGTTTGGTATTCGGATACTGTGGTATTCAGATACTGGGGGGAAAAGTATTCAGATACTTGGTAGTATTCGAATACTTAAATGAAAGTAATCGAATACTTTCTGCAGAGCTGGAGTATTCGAATACTACTCGTGGAGTATTCGAATACTACTCGTGGAGTATTCGAATACTTCCTGCAGAAAATGCATAAAATGACTTATAATGAGATGGAAAGCCTTAACCACTTAATGTAACCTTGATAGATGGTTATTGATGATTACTTACTGTATAAACAGATTGTGATTGTACTGTTTGTGGGCTTTGAGCTAGTGTGGACTCTTGACTTGGATAGTTAGCTTGCAAGGTAAGCTTTCGTGTCCTCGGTTTAGCCATGTTGTGGTTCCACCATGTCCCATGGGGAGATGGTATATGCATGCTGTGTTACATGCTTTTGATGTTTTGAAAATGCTGTTGAGCTATTGTATGTTAGTGCCTTGTTGATATGGGTGGAGGTGTTACACCTATACGGTAAGCCTGAGTATGTAGAACATACAAGATGGTGAGGCTGTGGGTGAGGTGCAAGCGGTGTTCCTTGTACTACATGTAGGGAATAGACGTATTCCTACATTTCTCTGGCCAGTAGATAATGATTACACACATGCCATAGATATCTGTTGCACTACATAGTTTTGGAACTTATACTGATGTAAATGCTTTTAGAACTTATATTGCACATGTAAGTGAGCTTGGGGTGGAAGATCCTTGAGGACCCTTTGTCTTACTGAGATTTCTAGTTTAGAGATCTCACCCCACGTTTGGGGCGCTTATTTCAGGTTCAGGTAATGTTGAGACCTCAGGCGGCAGGAGGCCGGAGCTGAGTTAGATTTGCTGTTATTTATGCTGACATGTTGGATGCTGGTTTTGCATGCTGATTATATGTTTATAGCTTCAGTTTATGTTTATGGAGTTTTATGTTGAAAATGGTTGTTTACGCTGTTTATTTGGTGAGCATGGGGATTGTCCATGACAGCTAGTATTGTTTATGTCTTGAGTCTGTTGGGAGTTGTAATAATGTATCAGGATATTGTCTGGATTACGAGATGTAATGCCGTGATTTAGATACACACTTTATTTATATATTGAGTAAATTCAGTAGATGTCTTATTGCAATTTACATACAGGTGATAATTTATGAAATTGATTAAGTAATCAACTTGGCTAAGTTTAATGACGTCATAATTGAAAAGAAAAAGAATATTCCGCAATTTTAATTAAGCACCGCTTAATACGATGTAATGTTAATATTCCGGTATACACGGGGTGTTACAACTTGACTCTGGGAGCTATTGCATGCAGAGGTTGTGTTGACTGTCTATGGCTTGACCCTAGAGTCACACATGTATAACCGTCTATGGCTTTGACTCTGGGGTTACACAAGGATGATATGATGATGCTATGTTTATGTTGTATGCCTATATTATATGCTTTATATCTGACTTGTCATGCAAGAAGTGGGCTCAGGGGATTAAAGAATCCTCTATGAACCTTGAGCTTACTGAGATGCGTTATCTCATCCCGTTTGGGGACATCATTTCAGGTACCCAGAGTAGTGGTGATGCTTCTAGGGGCAAGGCCCCCGCTTTGGAGTAGTGGATGACGCTGCTGACTTATTTTTATTATGATTAGACTTTATGATGGCATGTATATTTGTGAACATGCTTATTTATCTTATGTTGAGACTATGTTATGTATTTATTTAGGCTTATGACTGTATTATTGGAGCCATGGATCGTTTACTGATGCTTAGATGTTTTCGAATTTAATATAGACTTGATGTATGTTTTCTGTTAATTGGGCATGGAGCCCTATGATTTGTATTGACACGAGAGGGAATCGCAGTCCGTGTGGGACTTGCGAGCTGTCTGTTTAATTATTGTATTTGAAAGTAAAATGGCACGTGAGATGGAAAAACAAAAAATTTTCTCAAGCGGAATCACACATGCAATCAAGATTCATGCTTTAAGACAACATGATGTTTCCTTTGTTTGTGATTCGAACTCCAAGTTGATCAATGTCAGGTTTGAAGGGTTCAAACCCTCTAACGTTGATCCAACCACCCACATCAAGATGCAAGAACTCTTTCTTGAAGAACAACCAATTGATCACCACAAAGAGGCTTGCTATACGCTCAATAGGTGAAGTAGGAGGTAAGGTGAATGTGTTTAGAAGAGTGATATTTTCAGCAAGAAAACGTCACAAAAGTGGCGCATAGAATGAAGTAGAATTGGCTAGGTGTTTTGTGAAAAACCCTAAGGAGAACTACCCAAGTTGGCGCACAAGAGTGTGATGAGAGAGTCATGATGCAATCAAATTTTTCACTTAAAAAACTGATTGAGGTGGCGCACAAAGAAGGAGAAAAAGGTGGAGATGTTGCAATTCAAAATTCCCAACAACCTACCTTTGAATCCTCATGAGACTAGGTCTTAACCTAGTCAAAATTCTGATATACTGGCCATCATATGGCCAGCCATATGTGCGCCCCCTTCAGCCCCAGAAACGGTCCAGATACGTTGAGCAGTTGCATTCAAATTTGAACCAACTCACTCACTGATTCTCTCAACCAACCAAATCTGATTGGAGCTTATTTGGTTGACTAGATGACACTTATAATCACACCATATCAGCGCCCCAAACAGTCCTTGGTGATCTCCAAAGATCTCCTCTTGATACAAGGAATTTGTTCCAACAAGATCTTATCTTATCCTTTTGTTATGAAACAACTTTTCATAGCCAATTCAAATTCAAATTCAAACGTTTAAACATTTAAATTCAAAATTCAAATTCTAAATTTAAGTTCTAATTTCAAAATTCAAATTCAAAATTCAAAATTCAAAATTCAAAATTCAAATTTCAAATTTCAAAATTCAAAATTCAAAATTCAAATTTCAAATTTCAATTCAAAATTCGAATTTCAAAATTCAAAATTCAAATTTTAAAATTCAAAATTTAAATATTTGATAATTAATTTAACTAATTAAATTAATTAGTAATGTCTTAGACCATCCAAGCTCATTACATAATCCATGCGCCCTTTACCTTTTTAGGTGGGCTTCCAAACTTCTTCTTTGGCTAACAACCATTATTAGGCCCAATACCTTTAATGCTAGATCATCATGACAATAAGGTGTTAGTGTGTGACCCATTAGGTCCAACATAGCCACTGACATAAATGGGCTCGGGCCAACAAGCTCACAACCCATTTAATGATAACACAGAGCACTAGCAATGCTTTGTTGCCCCAAAACTAGATAGATTAATGACTTGATCATCCTATTATACATATTTGGTTACCGTATATATTTCCTTTCGTCTCGGTTAAATTCCCATTAAACCTAGGGTAAGGAAATGTATCAACCCTTGCGGTTTAGGGTAAGCTTTATTCGAAATAGGGAATCTTCGATTTACTGACTCTAAAGGCAGATCATCTCATGATCTCTTTTACTATGCATAGATTCCCGAGTCCCAGTAAATGTCATCCCGATTTCTCTGGTTTACAGATAACCTAATCTCTCACAGAGATTTGACGAATTCCTTTAGCTTATCACCCTAGCCCTATGCTATTTCAAGACAAGCCCAACAGTGTACCTATGAGTCTCCATGTTTCAGGCATACGAGGTATACAATCAAAGCATGCCTTCTAGAACACAGTCTAGGTAATAACTTCTGGTCTAAGGAAAAGACATACCCAAATATAAAGAGACTACTCTAATGATACTATCTGTGAGATTTCCTCATAGAGTCTCTTTGTGGGTCTGTTCAGTGCGAGCTATACCCTTATAGGTCCACCCACGACTTTAGTTAAGACATCTCCATATCTATAGCACATGAGGTCTTTACCTTGTATCCAAATACAAGTAGATAAGTCATGCTAGTCTTACCCGAGATCACTGATCCTCATTCTCAGTGTCTCTAGACTACGAACATAAAATTAGGAATAAACGTGCGGTATCCTTGAATCCTCATGATCGTGATCTCATCACAGATACTCAAGAGATACCTGTTCTATTCCAAGGGTTTATCCAGTTACTCATATAAAATATTAACAATAATATTGAGACAAAATATGAAACAGAATAAAGAGTGCTTTTATTTATTTGCGACAATATAAAAGGTCCACATATGTCCTAATCTAATCAAAAGATTGTCTCTAGGACATCCATATACTAACAAGCTCCCACTTGGCCTAGAGCCAATATGATCTAAGTCGTATACCTAAAGCCTCATAATGACTATCATGTTTTCTCTGAGAAACAGCCTTTGTCAGAGAATCAGATAGGTTATTATCTGTGGGAACATAATCCATCTTTACATCATTCTTATCAATGATTACTCTAATCAGGTGATATTTGCGGAGCACGTGTTTAGATCTTTGATGAGACCTAGGTTCCTTTGACTGCGCAATGGTTGCAGTGCTTTCGCAAAGCAACTGTATGGGCTCATCTACGCTTGGAACCACCCTTAGTTCAGATATGAACTTCTTGATCCACACGGCCTCTTTAGCCGCTTCTGAAGCAACTATGTATTCAGCTTCTGTCATTGAATCTGCTTTTGTTTACTGCTTGGAACTCTTCAAAGATACTGCCCCACCATTTAAGGTGAATACGAACATTGATTGTGACTTACAGTCATCTTTGTCACTTTGAAAGCTGGCATCAGTGAACCCTTTCACTGTAAAATCATCAACCCTACCATAGACCAGAAACGCATCCTTAGTTCTTCTTAAGTATTTAAGGATGGTCTTGACTGCTGTCCAGTGACCCTCTCCAGGGTCAAACTGATATCTGCTCGTAATGCTCAAAGCATATGAGACATTTGGTCTCGTACATATCATGGCATACATGATGGATCCAATAGCCGAAGCGTATGTAATTCCACTTATGAGATCCTTCTCAGGCTGTGACTTAGGACACATAGCCTTTGAAAGGTGTACCCTATGACTGACGGGAAGAAAACCCTTTTTGACCCTTCTATGCTAAACCTCTTTAGCATCTTGTCATCATACGTGGATTGAGATAAACCCAACATCTTCTTGGATCTATCTCTATAGATCTTTATACCAAGTATAAAGGCCGCTTCTCCCAAATCCTTCATGATGAAGAGCCGGTCTTTCGTTGTTTGTAACGTGGGGATGTCATTTCCTATTAGCAATATGTCATTTACATAAAGTACCAGGAAGATGACATTACTCCCACTAACCTTCTTGTAAACACAAGGTTCATCCTCGTTCTTCATGAAACTGTTACTCCTAACCACTTCATCAAAACGAATATTCCAACTCCTTGATGCCTGCTACTATTACAGGCATGATCCTAATAGATTTGATCAATGCAACCGGTGAGAAAATCTCATCGTAGTCAACTCCTTGTCTTTGACGATACACTTGACCAACCTAGCTTTGTAGGTCTGAACGTTGCCATCTGCATCAGTCTTTCTTTTAAAGACCCATTTATTACTGATAGGAACTATTCCTTGCGGTTTAGGAATCAAGGTCCATACCTTGTTTTGATACATCGAATCCATTTTAGATTCTATGGCTTCAAGCCATCTAGAAGAGTCAACATCCTTGACTGCCTCTTCGTAGTTACTTGGTTCATCATCCTCGACGGTTTGCTGATTCTCAATCACAAACCCATACCTCTCAGGTGGATGGATGACCCTCGTAGACCTACGAGGTTGTGTGTTTAGTTCTCCTTTGGAGAACGTTGCTTGCGGAGCAGACTCGGGTTCCTCAATTTGTTCTTGTGGTCCTTGAACTTCTTTAAGATCAATCTTACTCCCACTTGCTCCTTGAGAGATCAAATCCTTCTCAAGGAACTCAGCATTCTTGGACACAAACACCTTGTGTTTAAAGTAGTATCCCTTAGAACCTCTTGGATACCCCACAAATTGACATTTAGTACTCTCAGCACTAAGCTTGTCTGATGCCAACGCTTTGACATAAGCCGGCGATCCCCATACCTTGAGGTAACTCAGGTTGGGTCTCTTACCATTCCATATCGTATATGGTGTGGTCTGAACAGATTTAGACGGTACCCTATTTAGAAGGTATGCCGCTGTGTCCAAGGCATATCCCCAAAACGATTTTGGAAGTTGAGTTTCACTCATCATAGACCTAACCATGTCTAACAAGGTCCTATTTCTTCTTTCTGAGACACCATATTGGTGTGGTGTGTAAGGTGCAGTAAACTGTGAGAGAGTTTCATTTTCTCTCAAATAATCCTGAAACTCATGGCTCAGATATTCACCATCACGATCTGATCGCAGTGACTTAACCATCTTGCCACGCTGTTTCTCTACTTCATCCGTAAAGGTAATGAAATAAGAGTATCCTCCTCTAGCCTTAATAGACATTGGGCCACATACATTAGAGTGAATGAGTTCTAATAACTCACTAGCCCTATGAATCTTAAGCCCTTTGGGCTTTTGACGAATCATTTTCCCAGCTAGACAAGATTCACATTGTCCATAGGATTCCAAATCCTTGGGATCTAGGCATCCATCTCTATACATCCTAGACAATCTTGTTCCATTTTATGTGCCCTAGTCTACAGTGCCAAAGATAGGATTGATTATCTATCCTAGGTCGTTTCACATCTACATTGAGCACTTCAGTTCCCATTTCCAAAACATACAAGCCATTTATTAAAGAAGCAGTACCAAAAACAATATCATTCAAAATGATAGAAAATGTACCATCCC